>NW_023646628.1:0-7578 GCF_015228065.2 Penaeus monodon | reverse complement strand
GAGGAAAATATCTTAATTACATAGAGACATTACTAATGCACTCACCAGGCAGTTCTCACATACAAGCTATTAAAAAATTGCCTCCCGCATTCCTGACCACCAAGAAAGTGACTGAGCTGCAGCCTATACACTTTACCACATAAGACAGATTACAACCTAGACCTAACAATGGATGAGCTTATCCGAGCTCTAGATGCCCGTAGAGGAGTATCCCCAGGCCCCAGAAGGTTACCATTTTTTTCTAAATTCCAGAAATGTACTAGTTGACAAGCAATGCGGTTTCCGAGAGGGATGCCAAACTTTTGATCAGTCAATTAAACTGGACAGTCACATTTAATTTTCTTAGATATAGAAAAGCCTGCAACATGACATGGCGATATGGCCTACTTAGAAAACTTTATGCTTTTGGATTATTCAAAACTTAACATCTGAAAACTTCACAGTCAATTGTTTTTCTGACACTGTCACTTTTTTTAGACATTTTTATTCAGGCAAATAGGGTTCCACAAGGAAGTTTCTTGTCACTAACATAATTTCTGTGTATGATCACTGTACTCCAATGATTGGGCATTGTGGCATTCCAGCAATAATATAGAATTCTTAGCAAATCACATCCAACTGGCATTGGATATGATTCCAACTGGGACCTCCAGTGGGTTTTAAGTTTTCCACAAGAATGGTAATGGGGGTTTGTTTTCCACTATAGGAGGAAGCCGAAAATCGGGCAAACTCTAGACAATTACCCA
Source organism: Penaeus monodon (assembly GCF_015228065.2). Lineage (NCBI taxonomy): Eukaryota > Metazoa > Arthropoda > Malacostraca > Decapoda > Penaeidae > Penaeus > Penaeus monodon. The sequence continues at coordinate 6,832 of NW_023646628.1, read as the reverse complement.
ATACCAATTCAAAAGTCTGCTAGATTTCTGGGTCTACTCTTTGATCGTCGACTGAATTGGAAAGAGTGTATAAGTCTGTTAAAAAATAACTATTAAAAAACATTTAATTTGATAAAGTGCGTTTAAGGTAATAAATGAGGAGCTTATAGTAAGTCTTTGCTAATGATATAAAAATCCCTGATTAGGTTTAACGTTGGTTATGGGTCAATTGTGTATGGCTCGGCATACACAGTAGTTCAGAATACTTGTTTGCATGTGTGTCTTAGACCCCTGAAATGCACTTGGATTGAGCGTCTTGAGGTGCAGTCAGAGGTACCTTCCCTCCGACTCCAATGCGACCAGCTAGCACTGACCTATGCTGCAAAGGTGGCTCGAGATCTGAGACATCTTACTGGGAATCATGGCAGAGGCTCTTAGCTAGTTGACTCCACAACCTTGTAGGTACAGTCAAGTACAGATCCATGGGAACCTCCCAATTTCACCATTATGTAAGCCTGGCTTCCATCGGCTAAGGCCAAGCCGCTAGAGGTGGAGTACACTGGAGGTTCAGAAAGAACCTTATTAAATATTTTAAAATATATACACCAAAGGCTCCAAGACAGATGAGCTTTCTTGCTGAACTTTTTGCTATTGATTCTGCACTATCGACGATGCACGAGAAAATAGGTTTCTTTTCTGATTTATGAAGCTCACTTAAAGCCATCAAATACTTTGAAACCACAAAAAATTAACTGCTGGGTAATATAATTTGAAAGCTACATAGTGCCAATAAATCAGTGAAGCTAATATGAGTACCAGGCCACGGTGGTATCCATGGCAATAAGCTGGGTCAACTGGTGATCTGGACCTCATCATAGTCTGTACAGGTCTCAGGTGTTTTATAAAAAATCTGTCTGTGACAAAGTGAGTGGACCGACCTAAGCATCAACAACAATAGAAAAGTGTGACACAGCCCACAGGAAAATCAGATTTCATTAATTGCGAATTGCACTTAAAGTTTCTAGATAAAACATTTTTCCATAAAGGTGAATCAAATGTTTCTGTGCCTTTTTAGTAGTACATGAAATACATGTTCACTCTATGTAGATAATATTTGAAGTTAATCATGACGGTCGCTGAAACACCATGGTAAGAATTTCCAATGCATCTGAGTCATGTGACGTGGTATTGCCTCTATTATATAAGTTTAAAGGTTCAAAAATATTACAGAAAAGGCTGTGTATCTTGTTTCATTGATATAATTCAATTATTATTAAGTAAATGTCAATGATTATTGGAAAAATCCAGTTGTCTAATTTGTACACGAGCTCACTTGCGGTGGATACCATAGGATGCAACACCTTATGCAACTTTCATTTTCATATGAAGAACAATGTATATTTATTGTCCTTTTTTATTTAACTGAGTCTAAGAAAAACATCTAAATGTTTCCACAGCTTTGCGAAGCGGAGAGTGGTGTGTATAAACAATATAACTTGCATATCAAGTACATTAATGGTTTTCCATTTATTTGGTGGAATTAAGAAAAATTTTTTTTTTCAAAAAATAACTTTTTTCAAAACTTTGTATGTCAGTACAAACTTCAATGATGCCGTGTTTTCTAACCATTATGATACAACTTGAAACACTCTATCGAAGCGGTAGGGGTTTCGGATGCTACAAAAAGGCCTTTAGTCTTCTTTCCTCTCAGCTTGACCTCTTGGGAGAAAGATCTTTTGCAGTCTCACCTTAAATATTATCAGGATCTTGTCTCACTCTTGCTGTATTGGTTGATTCTGACCTTGTGGGTGTTCAGGCAATCTTCGTGATCTATGCTCATTCTTGTTCTTTTCATTTCTAAACCGAATAACTTTGGGCCTTCGCCCTACACTCTTCTTGTACATTTATTTATGTTTAAACAAGTGTTTTCACCAGCTTTTTTCTCATTTGCTTAAGTTAATCTCCATCTGGGTTGGAGATTCATTTTATTAACTCTGCTGATTCTTAGTTAAAACATTAATGGAGTTAGGACATTAACTTTGAGGTAATTATATTCTTGTGTTGTTTTACCCTTCCATTGATACGCTATGAAATCATATGAATCCCCTGTGTGATACGCATTTTCTAAATAATATTCACATTGTCTTTATGAAAAAAATACATTAATATTGAAGTTAGTAGCACGTCTGCCACCTATATCTCCCGACAAACACGAGCTGGGAACACACGACAATCATCTGACAGCTTCTGTTATAATTTACAAAAACTGAATATAGTGTATTATGACCTTGAATATCAACACACACACACACACACACACATTATATATATATAATATATATATATATAATATATAATATATATATATATATATATATATATGTATATATATACACACACACACACACATATATATATATATATATATATATATATATATATATATATATATATATATATATATTATGTATATGTATATATACACACATACATACACACACACACACACACACATACATATCTATATATATATATATATATATATATATTTATGTGTGTGTGTGTGTGTGTATATATATACATATATATATATATATATATATATATATATATTATATATATATATATATTACTATCATTATTATTACTACCATTATCATTATCATTCTTATCGTTCACATTGGTACTCTGATTATTACTATTATTAGTGTTATCATCCTTATAATTATTGTTGTTATTATTATTATCATTATTATTATTATTATTATCAGTAGTAATTGTTGCTGTTGTTACTGTTATTATCATTATTAGTAGTAGCATCATATTGATATATTATATTATCACCATTAATATTGTTATAATTACTATTATTGTTATTATTATTGTTATAATTACTGTACTATTGTGAGATTGATCTTATATCTAATGTATGTATATTTGTATTATGCTTCATTTATTACACTGTATTATGTTAGAGAGTTGATGAATAATTACTATGTAACATTATCAGTTATCCAGCCAGGATGTAGAACTCTGAATTGTGATCTCGTAAAATTAGCTGTTACTCTGCCATCACGTGACTGTGACGTCACTCGAGACATTTAAAAGCTTCTATATCACTCTGTAATTATTTGTAAAACACGATTGACCTTCATAATTATATCTAGTGAAATCTTGCGCATGGCTACATGAATCATTATCATTACAATCATTATCATCAATAGTGTTATATATGTTATTATTATTGTTATCATTAATTAATATTACCATCATTATCATTGTCACGCACAATTATTTTCATTATCATTAACATGATTATTACTATTGTTATGATTTTTACTGTCATTGTTAGTATTGCTATTATCATTATCATCATTATAAATGTTGTTATTTTCATCACTTCAGTTTATAATTAGTATCATTTTTAGCACCATTATCACTATTTTTCTTATCGGTCTTATTTTTCTGCTGTCGATTTATTGATGTTGTTACCGTTGTTTATTCGTTATTATTCCTATAAGTGTAATTCTGATAATTATCACCATTAGTATCAGTTCTATCATTATCCATAATCCAATAATAAAATACTCAGTTCTTTTGAGATGTCAAGGAGTGTACACATTTCAGGTAAACAAGGACCAGAGATTAAAGGTTAAGCTTCATGCTTGCTAAAAGCCTTCGGCGCCCTCGGCGGCCCGGTGCGAGGCGTCGCAGCGGCGTCGCTCCACAAGGGTCGCATCTTGAGCCCCACCCACGATATCCTCCTTCGCAGAGATATCGACTCCAAGAGGCCTCCATGTTGGTCGACTCATGCGTTGTTCCTCATGGCATCCTGGCTGCTTTACGTGTTGTGACTCCTTTCATACACACACACACATATGTGTGTGTGTGTGTGTGTGTGTGTGTGTGTGTGTGTGTGTGTGTGTGTGTGTGTGTGGTGTGTTGTACTAGCAGTACTAGAAGATATTCGATGACGGGGAGTAGAGGAGGTATATTGTAAATTTGGAAGATATATACAAACTATCAAGCTCCACACGGAAAACCGATAAAATACCATTTTAAAAAAGGTTTTACAAAACTGTTTACAGCTTGTCTTGAGGAAATATTCAAAAACTGGAATGGAACAGAAAGGGTATCAAAATAGGAGACAAATACCTAAACAATCTAAGATTTGCAGATGATATTTTTCTCTTCAGTGAATCTGCAAATGAAATGCACAACTAATAAACGATCTGAATAGAGAAAGCCTGAAAGTCGGACTCAGGACGAACAAGAAAAAGACTAACATCATGTAGAGGTAGTGGACAAAACATATATACCAAGTGTAACTCGTACAGACATACACATCTAGCAAAGAGGAAATTAAGCGATGCATCAGTCTAGGTGGAGCACCTTCGGCAGACACAGTAGCATACTAAGAGGCTCTTTGTCATTATGTTAAAAAAAAATTTTTAAACCCAATGTGTCTACCAGTTATGACCTATGGATCAGAAACATGGACTACAACTAAATTATGAACAGGAAACTAATAAGTGCCCAGAGAGGGATGGCGAGGTTGATGCTGGGGAATTAGATCAGATGAGGGAGATGTGGATCAAGGACTAGACAAAAATGAAAGATATACTTAGGAGCACAAAAAAAGGGCAGGTCATATACATCGGAGACAGGACAACAAGATGGACAAAGAAAGTAACAGACTAGGTCATAGATAACATAAAGAGAGAAGGGCCAGACCACTGACAAGATGCCGTGACGAAATAACGAGATTTGGGGGCCAAGACTGGAACAAAAATCACAAGACAATCAAAGTTGGAAAAGATTAGGAGAGGCCTACGTCCTGTAGTGGATTGACTCGGCTGCTGTGCTGATGATGATGATGATGATATATATATATATATATATATATATATATATATATATATATATATATATATATATAATATATATATATATATATCTGTAAATTGACCGCATGGCAGGAGTCCGAAGAAGAGGATTCAGTCTGAGGAGACGAAACTGCCAACTCTGGGACCAAGCGATGCGATACCGCCTGTTGCCTCAGGTGGCTGGCCTCTTCTACTGCTGGTCAGTTAAGCAACAATACAGTTACTCTCTCGGTTAGCTTCGTTTATTGCAACAATGCAAGTGTAAACAAGTGTCATTGTTTGTCACATTTGTGTCCCACCAGGCCCGCCAAACGATTGTCGCGACACACAGATATTTTCTCAGACAGAAATGCATATAAATTCAGATATGCTGAGGTAGATACACCGAATATGTTGTGTATATTTCTGCATGTGACATGTGTGTGTGTGTGTGTGTGTGTGTGTGTGTGTGTGTGTGTGTGTGTGTGTGTGTGTGTGTGTGTGTGCGTGCGTGTGTGTGTGTGTGTGTGTGTGCTTATAATACTTATATACATATTATTTACGTATGCATACGTATATACTTATATATCAAGTATAATTAATTATTTTCTCATGCTATTTATACATATTGAAAAACAGTAATTGCTACGACTTTAACGAAAACATTGTTAAGGAACAGAGAACCGATTAATATATATAGGTACCATCCCGTAGGACAAAGGGTTTAAGTGCACTTGATCGACTCCCGCCAGCGCCTTCGGCCGGAGACACCGAGAATGGCCGGAAGCAGTGGGGGCAGAGGCGCATCGCGAGGCCCTGCCTCCTCTCCATCGAAGCCTCTTCCCTTGCGGAAGTTCATGGAATGATCATCTCATATCAAAGCGGACGTGACGGCGGCGACGCAAGCGGGGACGGAATCTGCGACGCTCACCGCCGCTGCTTCATCGTCTGCAGATCTGCAAATCGGTAATACGTGCGGTACAATGGAGCGCGAATCTCTATTAAGATAATTAAAACAATTTGCACTGGACTGCATAAATTGTAGGCTTGCTGCAGAAGGGTTGAAGGAGGGAGGCGGGTGATGTGGGAGAGAAGGATTTAGGACGATGTTGGAATGGGTAAGGTGGGGTTCGGGTTAGAGGAAGTTAGAAAAGTGATTTTGCGTATGGCAGTTTTTCGGAGAGGTGTCGTATTCCTTAGCGGTTACTAAGTCTGCCGGCGTCCGCGCTCGGCCGGGGTCAGCGTCTGGGACTTTATTGCCATCGCTTGAATTATGCTTTGTGAATGCCTAGTTTATCTGGCGGTTCTTCTGTCGGGTGGCTGATTATATTTTTCGCTTTATGGTGAACATGTTTAAACCTACCTGATTTTGTGACGTACCGTACTTACTGGCGGTTGGCTGTTCCTTAGCGAGCTACTTGAGGAAAAACTGTAATACCCGTGTGTGTGTGAGTGTGCACACACACACACACACACACACACACACACACACAACACACACACACACACACACACACACACATATATATATATAAATATATATATATATATATATATATATATATATATATATATATATGTATATATATATATATATATATACATATATATATATATATATATTATATATATATATATATATATATTATATATATATATGTGTGTGTGTGTGTGTGTGTGTGTGTGTGTGTGTGTGTGTGTGTGTGTGTGTGTGTGTGTGTGTGCACACTCACACACACAGGGTATTACAGTTTTCCTCAAGTAGACTCGCTAAGGAACAGCCAAACCGCCAGTAAGTACGGTACGTCACAAAATCAGGTAGGTTTAAACATGTTCACCCTTTAAAACGACAAATATAATCAGCCACCCGACAGAAGATCCGCCAGATAAAATAGGCATTCACCAAAGCATAATTCAAGCGATGGCAATCAAGTGCCAGACGCTGACCCCGGCCGAGCGCGGACGCCGGCAGACTTAGCAACGGAAGG
>NW_023646627.1:0-7578 GCF_015228065.2 Penaeus monodon | reverse complement strand
ATAATAATAATAATAATAATTCATAAAATATAATATAATTGCTAATAATAATGATATTAGTATAATAGTAATAATCATCAAATGTTATCCAATTCTCTTTATTCTCACTTTTATCATCATTATTGTCATGATTAATAGAATTCTGGTAATTGTTATCATTATTACCCTAATAATTGCCAGAATCATCAAATGAATGGAAAAAACGTCATTTGGAGTCTACTCTCAAAAGGCTATATTTCGCTAGATTTTGCCGCTTTTTCGACTTTTGGGATTTTTTTTCTTTTACCTTTTTTTTATTATATATGGACACAATTCCTGTTATTATCATCATTATTATCATGATTATCATCATTATTATCGTTATCATCATCATTATCATCATTATCATCATTATCATCATCATTATCATCATTATTGCAATTATTATCATCATTATTGCAATTATTATCATTATCATTGCAATTATTGCAGTTATAATATATATTTTTACATCTATACTAATAACAACTACAATAATAATAGTAATAACAATAATAATAACAATAATAACGTCTTTATAATCATTATTTATATCATTATTTTAATTAATATCGTTATTACTGTAATTATTACTGTTATAATAATTATTTTTACAATTATACTACCAGTAAGAATAATAATAATGATAATAATAACAATAATAATATTAATAACAATATTATAACAATTAGTATTATTATAATTATACTTATTATTATTATTATTGTTATTATTACAGTTATAATATATTTTTTGGCAATAATAATAATAATAATAATAATATAATAATAATAATAATAATGCTAATAATAATGATAATAGTAATAATAGTAATAATCATCAAATGTTATCCAAATTCTCTTTATTCTCACTTTTATCATCATTATTGTCATGATTAATAGAATTCTGGTAATTGTTATCATTATTACCCTAATAATTGCCAGAATCATCAAATGAATGGAAAAAACGTCATTTTGGAGTCTACTCTCAAAAGGCTATATTTCGCTAGATTTTGCCGCTTTTTCGACTTTTGGGATTTTTTTTCTTTTACCTTTTTTTTATTATATATGGACACAATTCCTGTTATTATCATCATTATTATCATGATTATCATCATTATTATCGTTATCATCATCATTATCATCATTATCATCATTATCATCATCATTATCATCATTATTGCAATTATTATCATCATTATTGCAATTATTATCGTTATTACTGTAATTATTACTGTTATAATAATATTTTTACAATTATACTACCAGTAAGAATAATAATAATGATAATAATAACAATAATAATATTAATAACAATATTATAACAATTAGTATTATTATAATTATACTTATTATTATTATTATTGTTATTATTACAGTTATAATATATTTTTTGGCAATAATACTAATGATTAAAGTAATAATAATAATAATAATAATAATAATAAATAATAAATAATAATAATAATAATAATAATAATAATAATAATAATAATAATAATAATAATAATATAATAATAATAATAATGCTAATAATAATGATAATAGTAATAATAGTAATAATCATCAAATGTTATCAAATTCTCTTATTCTCATTTATCATCATTATTGTCATGATTAATAGAATTCTGGTAATTGTTATCATTATTACCCTAATAATTGCCAGAATCATCAAATGAATGGAAAAAACGTCATTTTGGAGTCTACTCTCAAAAGGCTATATTTCGCTAGATTTTGCCGCTTTTTCGACTTTTGGGATTTTTTTTCTTTTACCTTTTTTTATTATATATGGACACAATTCCTGTTATTATCATCATTATTATCATGATTATCATCATTATTATCGTTATCATCATCATTATCATCATTATCATCATTATCATCATCATTATCATCATTATTGCAATTATTATCATCATTATTGCAATTATTATCATTATCATTGCAATTATTGCAGTTATAATATATATTTTTACATCTATACTAATAACAACTACAATAATAATAGTAATAACAATAATAATAATAACGTCTTTATAATCATTATTATATCATTATTTAATTAATATCGTTATTACTGTATTATTTTTATAATATTATTTTTACAATTACACTACCAGTTAAGAATCAATTATAAATGAATAATATAATCAATTAATAATATTAATAACATATATTATAACAATTATATCATTATAATATACTTATATTATTATTATTATTATTCAGTTATATATATTTTTTGGCAATAATTCATGTTAAAATATATATTAATCTAATATAATAATAATACAATAAATAATAATAATAATAATAATAATAATATAATCAAATTAATTTAATAATATATTAATAATATCGTTAATTATAATGATAATAGTAATAATAGTAATAATCACAAATGTTATCCAAATTTTTATTTACATTTATCATCATATTCATGATAATAGAATTCTGCGTAATGTTTCATTATTATACCTAATAATTGCCAGTATCATAATGAATGGAAAACTCATTTTGGAGATCTACATCTCAAAAAGGCTATAATTTCAGCTAGATTATTGCCGCTTATTATGACTTTTGGGAATTTATTTTCTTTACCTTTTTTTATTAATAATGGACACAATTCCTGTTATAATATAATTATATCAATTATATCATAATTATCGTTATCATACTCTTTTATCATTCATTATCATCATATATTCATTATAATTATTTGCAATTATTATCATCATTATTGCAATATATCATAATCATTGCAATTATGCAGTTATAATATATATTTTGATCTATACTCAAAAGCAATCGCAAAATAAGTAATAACATTATGAATAATAACGTCTTTCATAATATTATTTATTCATATTTTAAATATCCTGTTATTACATATTATTACTGTTATAATATTATTTTACATTATACTCATAAGATAATAATATGATAATATAACATAATATATTAATAACAATATTATAACAATTGATATTATAATTATACTTATTATTTATTATTGTTATTTTACAGTTTAATATATTTTTTAGGCAAAATACAATGTTAAATAATAATAATAATAAAATAATAATAATTTAATAATATAATAATATATTAATAATAATTAATATAATGAAATTTAATTACTGTATAATAATTTTATAATAAGCTAATACATAAGATAATAGTAATAATATAATAATCATCAAATGTTATCCAAAATCTCTTTATTCTCACTTTTATCATCATTATTGTCATAGATTATAAATTTTAATTGTTATTCATTATTAACCCTAATAATTGCTGAATCATACAAATGAATAAGAAAAAAACTCATTTTGGAAGTTACTCTCAAAAGGCTATAATTTCGCTAGATTTTGCGCTTTTTCGACTTTGGGATTATTTTTCTTTTACATATTTTTATAATATGGAAAATTCTTATTATCATCATTATTATCATGATATCATCTTATTATCTTATCATCATATTTCATCATTATCATCATTATCATTCATCATTATATCATTATTGCATTATATCATCATATGCAATATTATCATTATCATTGCAATTATTGCAGTTAAATATATTTTTAGATCTTACTAATAACAACTCGATATTTATTAATAACATAATAATTAACATATAATAACGTCCTTTATAATCATTATTTATATCATTATTTTAATTAATATCGTTTATTACGTATTATTATGTATAATAATTTTTACATTATACTACCATAAATAATATAATGATATAATCAATATTAATATTAATACAATATTTGCAACAATTAGTATTATTATATATATATTTTTATCTTATTATTAATACACTACAATAAAATTTTTTGGCAATAAACTAATGATAATAACTATAATATAATATATATAATAATAATAATATATAATAATTAATAATTATAATAATATATACAATACATAAAATAATAATAATAATCTAATAATAATGATAATAGTAATAAATAATAATCATCAAATGTTATCCAAATTCTCTTTTTTTTTCTCACTTTTATCATCATATTGTCATGTTTAATAGAATTCTGGTAATTTATCATTATTACCTAATAATTGCCAGAAATCATAATGAAATGAAAAAAACGTCATTTGGATCTACTCTCAAAAGGCTATATTTCGCTAGATTTTGCCGCTTTTCGACTTTTGGGATTTTTTTTTTTTTTACCTTTTTTTTATTAGATATGGGACACAATTCCTGTTTATTATCATATTATTATCATGATTTATCATCATTATATCGTTATCAATACATCATCATTATCATCATTACTCATCATTATCATCCATCATTATCTCATTATTGGCAATTATATCATCATTATTGCAATTTTATCTTATCATTCCAATTGCAATTATTGCAGTTATAATATATTTTTACATCTATACTAATAACATACTACGAATAATAAATAGTAATAACAATAATATACATAATAAAGTCTTTATAATCATTATTTATATCATTACATTTTTAGATAATATCGTTATTTACAACTGTATGATTACTGTTATAATAATTATCTTTTTACAATTATACTACCATAATAATCATAATAATGTATAATAATAACATATAATATTAATAACAATATTATACAATTATTATTAAGGTATGAATTATACTTATTATTATTATTATTGTATTATTACAGTTATATCTATTTTTTTGGCAATAATAATAATGATTAAAGTACATAATAATAACTGTGTTCATAAATAATAATAATAATATAAATAATAATAATATAATAATAATTTCATCATCCTCATAATGATAATAATAATAATAATGCTAATAATATGATAATAGTAAATAATATTGTGTATCAGCAAATGTTATTCCAATTGCCCTCTTTATTTCTCACTTTTTTCATCTATTGTCATGATTAATAGAATCTGGTAATTGTTTTAGCATTATACCCCTAAAATAATTGCCAGAATCATCAATGAATGAAAACGTTATTTTGGAAAGTCACTCTCAAAAGGCTATATTTCGCTAGGAATTTTTGCCGCTTTTTTCGACTTTTGGGATTTTGTGGAGGGGACCTTTTTTTTATTTATGTGTGTGTGTTAGACACAATTCCTGTTATTATCATCATTAGTATCATGATTATCATACATTATTATCGTTATCATCTCATTATCATCCTTACATCATTATCATCATCATTATCCAGCATTATTGCAATTATTATCATCATTAATTGCAATTATTATATTATCATTAGCAATTATTGCAGTTATAATAATATATTTTTACATCTATACTAAAACAACTACAATAATAATAGATAATACAATAATAATAACAATACTCGTCTTTATAATCATTATATTTATATCATTTATGTTTAATTGTAATATCGTTTTACTTAATTATTTTACTGTTCTAATAATTATTTTTACAATTATACGTACCAGTGAGAAATAATAATGATAATAATAACAATAATAATATTAATAACAATATTATACAATTGTATTATTATAATTATACTTATTATTATTATATTGTTATTATTACAGTTTATAATATTTTTTGCAAAATATATAATTAAGTTAGTAATAATAATAATAATAATAATAATAATAATAATAATAATAATAATAATAATAAAAATAATAATAATAATAATATATAATATAATATAATAATAATAATAATAATAATGCTAATAATAATGAATAGTAATAATAGTAATAATCATCAATGTTATCCAAATTCTCTTTTTATTCAACTTTTATCATCATTATTGTCATGATTAATAGAATTCTGGTAATTGTTATCATTATTACCCTAATAATTGCCAAAAATCATCAAATGAATGGAAAAAACGTCCATTTTGGAGTTCTACTCTCAAAAGGCTATATTTCGCTAGATTTTGCCGCTTTTTCGACTTTTTGGGATTTTTTTTCTTTAACCTTTTTTTTTATTATATATGGACACAATTCCTTTATTATTCATCATTATTATCATGATTATCATCATTATTATCGTTATATCATCATTATATCATTATCATCATAATCTTCATCAATCATCTTATTGCAATTATTATCATTCATTATAGCAATATTTATTTTCATTGCAATTACTATATGCCAACATAGTGATAATATAAAATCTTTTGACTCTATACTAAATAAAATTACCTATAATTTAGTAATTAACATAATAATGACAATATATAATCGTCCTTTTATATTCATTATTTATATCATTCTTTTATTAATATCGTTATTTACTGTTAATATTTATTACTGTTATAATAATTATTTTTACAATTATCACTACCATGTAGAATAATAATAATGAATTAATAATATCAATAATAATTATTAATAAAGCAATTATTAGTATAATTAGTTATTATTATAATTTAATACTTATTATTATTAATTATGTATATACAGTTAATATAATTTTTTGGCATTAATTTACTAATGATTTTAATAATATAATAATAATAATAATATATTAATAATAATTATTATTATTAATAATATTAGTAATAATAATATAATAATAATAACATAATATATATAAATATATAAATTATAATAATAATAGTATATAATATTATATATTGTTAATAATTAGTATATATTTTTCAAAATGTTATCCAAATTACTTTAATTCTCATCTTTAATCATCATATTGTAATGATTAATAAATTCTGGTAATTTTGATACATATAATTACATTAATAATGCACAGAATCATAAAATGAATAGGAAAAATAGTAATTTGAGTCTACTCTCAAAAGCTATATTTCGCTTTAGATTTTTCGCTTTTATCGACTTTTGGGAATTTTTTTTTCCTTATTCCTTTTTTTATTATATATGAACGATTTGGAGCAATTCCTAAGTTATTATTCATATTATTTCCAGTTTGATTTGGATTTTTTCGTTATCACCTTTTTTTATCATATTACATCTTTATTATCATCATATTATCATTCATTATTTGCAATTATTATCATCATTATTGCAATATTATCATATATCATTTGCAATTATTATCAGTTTAATATATATTTTTATCAATTATTCGTTTACTAATTTTAACACATACTAACAAATAAATTATTAATAACAATAATAATAACAATAATAACGTCTTTATAATCATTATTTATATCATTATTTTAATTAATATCGTTATTACTGTAATTATTACTGTTATATATAATTATTTTTACAATTATACTACCAGTAAGAATAATAATAATGATAAATAAATAACAATAAATAATATTATAACAATATTATTAATCAATTATAGTTATTATTATTATGTATACTTATTATTATATATATTTTTTGATTATTACAGTTAATAATATATTTATTATGGCAATAATATAATGATTAAATAATAATAATAAATAATAATAATAATAATAAAATAATAATAATAATATAATACTAGTAATAATAATAGTAACGTAATTAATAATCATAATAATAATAATAATAATAATAATATTATGCTAATAATAATATAATGTATATTAAAATTTAA
>NW_023646626.1:5000-7578 GCF_015228065.2 Penaeus monodon | reverse complement strand
TAAAATTATTATTTATATATAAAAAATTAAAAATTATTATTTAATATTAATATAAAAATATATTATATATATATATATTTTATAAAATTTTAAAAATATATATACACAAAAACACCCGAGAAAGAGAGAGAGAGAGAGAAACCATTTTAAAAATATACATCCCAACGCAAAAACAAGCGTTCCCGTCCCCATGCATAAAATCCATAAAACTGTTACTGCGCCAAAAAAAAGGCGGACGGACTGGCTCCCGGCTCCTCCAGTCGTGTTCTTAGGGCATTCAGGGAGCTGCCCGCGGGCTGCGACGTCGGGGGCGCTCCGCTCAGTACTTCCGGGAAAGGTATCCTGAGGGAATCCCAGCGCGGACGCCTTGGGTTCGCCCCGGCGTACCCAGCTCTCGGGGGAAATAAAGTCATTTTTGAGGCATGAGAATATACTCGCAAGAAACGTAATCATAAATAACAATTTTATTGTTTACGGGAAAATTTCTTTTCGATTAATAAATACATTTTGGAAAATTAAAAAAAATATACATCATTATCAATATCATATTTAAACTTTATTAAAAACATATCAAAATTTCACATTTTTTTAAATTAAATTTTTATGTTATAGGTTTTCAAATGCACTTAAAAAATGGAATGAAATAAACGTTTGGCCGGTGCCCCTTGGGGTTTCCTATTTAGTTTCTCTGATTTTTCTCTCCAAAAAACCGAGTTTTGTTCTCGCAAAACCCTTCGGCTCCTTCCGGGTGTTCACGTGGCGACCGGGAACGCGCAGCCGATTTCCTTTGTCCTGAGGGAACGATCTTCAACCAAATACATCGTGTGCGATGGGGGTAAAATGTCGATGCCCCAAGTCCCCGACTTTTTCGAATCACCGGGAATTTTTTTAAGGTATTCGTCCCCCTGACCCGGGCGCTTTGCAAAAAAATGATATACGCGGGAAAAGAAGCTTTCCCTTCCCGTTGGGCCTTGCACAGTAACATTTTTTTTTTTTTTTTTTTTTTTTTAGGAGGCAGGTCACAAGCCCGCCTGGGACCGCTGTGCCGGGCCCCAAGGGCGCCATGGCCCGCTCGGGCAAGGCCCAGCGGCGCCGCAGAGGGGCAGCGGCGACAGCAGGTGGCTGTTACCGAAGTCCCTATTGCAGGCGGCAGGGACGCAGAGGACGCCCAGGCCAGCGGTATATCCTTCCGCTGCCTCTACTATTCAGCAGGTTTTTTCTGTCGCGCCGAGAGGCCAGTCGGTCCGACTTACCAGCGCCGGGGCTGTTACTACGAAACTCGCAGAGGAGAGCCGCTCTCGGACAGGCACTGGAGTCGCGGAAAGATCCGTGGCCGAAGGAGAGGCAAGAGCCGCGCCAGAAGCAGGCCGCCGGCGAAGGGATGGCGCTGGAGGGTGCGCACACACGCGAGCGAACGGACTCCGATTCACAGAGGGCTCCGCCGGAGCCCTCAGTGACGCCAGGGCGGAAAGCCCGCCCGCGTCGCCGGCAGCCTCGGCCCTCGCGCCCGCCCAACAAACTACTTGAACCTCCTTCCACCGCCACCTTTCCCTCCCATCCTACTCATCCTCCAGTCCTCGCTGACCCCGTAAGTATTCCTGTCAGACCGACATTCCTTTCCCTGACCAAATTCCAGACCATCCATGCCCTAGGACCTCGCTTTTCCGAGCCGAAACGAAGCACTGTTCACTTCCATCAGCACTACGGAACTCCACAGGTCACAGCCTCCTCTCTCTCCTCATCTCCACCTTTCACCTCCTCTTCACTCCGCCTCCACCTTCCTCCACCTTCTTCATTCAGCCTCCCCAGAAAGGCTGATCGAACGCCCCTTGCTACCGCCTCGCCCCCGCGCCTAGAGCCGTTCTCGAACCGCCGGTCGTCCCACACGAGCTCATCCACAACCACGTGGACCAGGTCCCGAAGGAGGCAGAACCGAACGTCCAGATACACCTCACATCCAACCCCGGGTCGTTGGCGCGGAGGTCGGCTCCGCCGCGCGCCCTCCGCCCTTCGCCCGACCTGCGCTGCGCCCCCGAGCCGCCTGACATTCCGCGCGACGCCCGAACTCCGCCCAGCGTCCCGCCCATACGAAACAGCCACGGGTCGCCCCCCACCCCACCCGACGCCGCGCGGACGCCCCCGCCGCCACCCTCCGCCGCCCGCACACGCCCATCCCTCGGCAGTTGCCCATCCGCATTCCATCTCCCCACCCCCCGCCACACTGCATCCGCTCCATGCCTCCATGCCGCTACGTCCCCCCCCTCCCCCGCCCCCGCCCGCCCGGGGCTGCCTCGTCAGCCCAAGCCTGAGCGCGGGAGTCTCTCCCCCCTCGCCCTGACACCTCCCCGCGCGCCCACCGCGCCGTCCGCCATCAGGACGAGCACCTTCGCAGCATCTCCTCACGCCCCTCGACCCCTCTCGTCCCCACCGCCGCGCCGAGGACCGCGCCCGCCCGGAGGCGGCGCCCGCCCGTCCGGCCGCGGACCCCCCCTTCCCCCGCCACGGCCACCCACCCTGCGGTCACGCGTCCACCAACCCCACTTCCCTCACCACCCCCCCGGTTTTTTTTCCCCCCACC
>NW_023646624.1:0-2500 GCF_015228065.2 Penaeus monodon | reverse complement strand
TTTCCACATAAATTGAAGGCTGCACGGAAGGGGCTCCTTTTGATTTTTTCTCACTCGTTATACTTTTCTTTTTCTTTGTTTTTTGCTTTTTATTAGGGTAGGGTCGTTCTCGTAATAGCACCAGCGTGGATGATATAATAAGCAGTGACCAATTTCCATCTAAGAGCTTCAATTCCGACACCTTCAAATTACATAAATTTCTGCAGCTGAAGGTCACTTAAAGGTATCCATATTTCTGTGTCACAAGGGCAACTTTCTCCTATCAGCATTAGAGGTTAAGAGGGATCGGTTGACCTTGTTGCAAGCCCCGGGTCTTACGTACGTCGATTATGTGGAAGTTGATTTGTTGAAGAATTCCAGTTTGAGTGTATTACGAAATGAATGGAAAACTCACGATTCTCTGAAACAGACTGATGTTGCAGAACAGATTATCCTTTCCAAGAGATGCGTGAATATCAGCATAGTATTATAGAAAAAATAATGAAATTGGTAGGTGCGGCATTCTCCTTATCAGTAAAAAATGAAGTAGAATAATTTATATATTCCACATTAATGGAACGGAAAGTGAAGTAGAATCAACTGAATACTCATTGAAATAACAGTCTTTTCTAAACTAATGAAAATAAATTGAAGTGGAATGCTAAGTGAGATTAAAAGCATAGATATGATTAGTACCGATTACACAACAGTAAATCTCGTGTATAAACCTCAAGTGCCATTCAAAATATATGACTCCAATCCGGCAACTTCCCACTTCGCCTTGGATTACGAAAGAAGTCCTGATTTCATATTGTTTTCACATGATTTCTAATATGAATACCAAGCAAAACTACCAAACACGTTTTCTTTCAGGATTTCGCTCACAGTATACTTTTTTTTCTTCTTCTTCAGTGGTGACATGTTTCGTTTGGTCGCTCTTGGTGGCGGATTCTATAATCTGTTCGGTCTTATTACTTTTATTTTTATTATTATTATTATTATTATTATTATTATTATTTTTATTTTTATTGTTATTTTTATTTTTATTATTATTATTTTTATTATTAATCATCATCTCATTTTTATTATCTTTATTGTTATCATTACATTAGTATCTTTACTTTTATTATCTTATAATGTTTGCTATTGTTTTTTTGTTTTTGTTGTTGTTTTGTAGTAGTTGTTTTGTACATTATTTTTATTAACATGATCTCCTCACCCTCTCTCATCATCATCATCATACAATATCATCAATCATCATCATACATTACATTATTTTATACTTACTCGTACCATATTATTTTTATAATTTTTTGTTGTTGTTTTTTTATTATTTTTATTTTTATATTATTATTATTATTATTATTATTATTATTATTATTATTTATTTTTATTATTATTTTTATTTTTATTATGTTTTTGTTTTGTTGTTTTGGGTTTTGTCATCATCATTTTTTATATTACTTTAAATATCTTTCCCCCCACTATTAGTGTCATCACATCAAAATTTCATTATTTTTAGGGTGTCGGTTTTGTTTTTTAATTTTATTATTATCACTTTTATTATAAGGTTGAGGTTGTTGCTGTATAGAATATTGTCAGCAAGGTATCATTACATATCATTATTTTTTTTATCTTTACCATTGTGCATTACTACTATATCTTCCCGAATCATCTTTATCACTATAATAATAAAAAATACCATCACATCACCATACCATTACCTTTTTGCGAGGTGCTATAATGAGCCATCCCTACAGTATAAGAGAACATATCCCTACGATTCGTTAAACCAATGAGGAGGGGGGGGGTGTTACGTTAAATTAACGGAAATAAAAAAGTGGCAGCAAAAAATCCAAAGCAAAAACCCCCGTTTTTTGGAGATGAAATTATTTTTCGAGTTTTACAAAAAAAGTATTGGAAAGTGTTGGGTTTGTGATTCCTCGTGTCAGTTCTACGTGCCCGTGTTTTTTAAAAAGAAATTTTTTAACAGAATGTAAAAGAAGCGGCTTTTTTTTACCAATCCCTTAATTTTCAAATTTATTGTTATTTTCAGAGGGGCCAACAAAAAAATTGTTTTGTTTTTGGGGTTTTTGTATGGAAAACAGATTACAGTATTGCAATCATTGCAATGGTGATTAAAGTATCAAATATTTCTTTTTATGATAGATGTTTATTCCTCCTTTATGTGAGCCTTTAAACAAGTTAGTTTACTAATAATTCTTTTTATGGGTCGATCATGTATTTATTTTATTTCCCTGTAAAGTCCGCTAAAAGCCTCGAAACACAAGTATTTTTTTGTAAATGTAATAATTCCTAATTTAAAGGTTTTAATACTTTTTATAGCTGGAATTTTTAGTTAAATTTCAAATTTTTACATTGCAATTGCACTCTGAATGGATCATATAAGGGTCGCGTTTTAAAATTTACAGAGAATACAGTAACATTGTGGATGTTTTATTTGTTGGTTGGTGGGGGGGTGGGGTGTGTTTTGTTTTTTGTTTTTTGTGTTTTGGTGTTT
>NW_023646623.1:2500-7581 GCF_015228065.2 Penaeus monodon | reverse complement strand
AAAATTTAAAATTATTTATTTATATAAAAAATATAAAATTATATTTATAATATATTTTATATTTTATATATATATATATTTTAATATATTTTTTAATTAAAATTTTTTTATAAAAATATATATATTTATAATAATATATTTAAAATTTTTTTTTTTAAAAAAAAAAAATATATATTAAAAAATTTTTTATAAAGACAAAAAAGGGGGCGGGAAAATGAAAGACAAAGTCATTTCTAAAAAGAATACATATGATAAGTACAGATTAAGGAAGATATTAGGGTTTTTTTTTTCAAAGCCACTTTTATCAACGGGGAAGATTTAAAACCCTTTTAGTAGTTAGTCTGCAGGCGGTCATTCCCCGGGATCGAAGCTGAAAGGTGGACTGATATGCGAAGAAAAGGTTTAATGAAACGGAAAGCAGGGATGAGAGAGATAAAGATAGATAGATGGAGTAGAGAGAGATAGTGTGTGTGTAAGAGAGAGAGAGATAAAGATAGAAGTGGAAATAGGAGAGTAGTGGGTGTAAGAGAGAAGTGATAAAGATGAAGGGGAGAGAGAGAGATAGTTGGTGTAAGAGAGAGAGAAAAAAAAGGGAGAGAGAGAGAGAGAGAGAGGAGAGAGGAGAGAGGGGAGAGAGAGAAGAGAGAGAGAGAGAGAGAGAGAGAGAGAAGAGAGAGAGAGAGAGAGAGTGAGTGAGTGAGTTTGTGTGTGTGTGTGTGAGAAAGAGAGAGAGGGGGAGGTGAGATCGATAGATAGATAAATAGAGAGAGAGAGAGAGAGAGGGAGAGGGAGAGAAAGAGAGAGAGGGGGGGGAGATAGATAGATAGATAGATAGACAGATTAATAGAGAGAAAGAGAAGAGAAAGAGAAAAGATAGATAGATAGATAGATAGATAAAGAGAGAGAGAGAGAGAGAGGAGAGAGAGAGAGAGAGAGAGAGAGAGAGAGAGAGAGAGAGAGAGAGAGAGAGAGAGAGAGAGAGAGAGAGAGAGAGAGAGAGAGATAATAATAAGAAGAAAAAGAATAAGAAGAATAAAAAGAAGAAGAAGAAGAAGAAGAAGAAGAGAAGAAAAAGAAGAAGAAGAAGAAGAAGAAGGAGAAGAAGAAGAAGAAGAAGAAAAAGAAGAAGAAGAAGAAGAAGAAGAAGAAAAAGGAAGAAGAAGAAGAAGAAGAAGACGAAGAAGACGAAGAAGAAGAAGAAGAAGAAGAAGAAAACAAGAAGAAGAAGAAGAAGAAGAAGCCAAATGATACAAAGACGTCCCATCAAGACGCCAAGACGAGCGAATAAAATGTAAATGAAACTCGAATAAAGGAAGAGAAGAGAAGAAAGAATAACAAAGATAATAAGAAAAATAAAAAGTCAAAATATTCCCATTTATCTCGTCTCTATTTCTTTTTTTTATGGTTCATAATTTTCCTAAATTACTTTGTGTCATAACTTTCTGTCTTTCTTCATCACCTTTTTTGAAAATTATTAGCCTTTGTGTCATTTTCTTATCATTATTATGATTGGTCAATTCAAGTTGTTGTGAATCTTTTTATCGTTTACGTTATTGTGTTGTTGTTGTTATTATTTTGTTTTTTATGATTATTTTTATTGTCATCATCATTAACTTTATTATTATTATTATTATTATTATTATTATTATTATATTATTATTATTAGTAGTAGTAGTAGTAGTAGTAGTAGTAGTAGTAGTATCATTATTATTATTATTATTATTATTATTATTATCATTATTATCAAATCATTATTATCATTAATATTTTTATGAGAATGATTATTATCATTATCATTATCATTATTATTAACATTATTGCCATCACAGCTATCACTTTTCCTCTTTTTCATATCATTATCATTATCATCATCATCATTACTATCAACAGCATTATCATCATCATCATCATCATTATTATCATCATCATATTAACATCGCCACTTTTATAATGATGACAAAATACTACTAATCTAGTAACAAAAACACTAACAATGATAATAAAGAAATTTGAATAACAGTAATGAAAACCATACAACTCGCCCGTTGTTACAAATCTAATAATCTTATTTAGGAGAGCAAAGGCGTGCGTTTTGACCAAGCACTGTAGCTCCCGAAGTCATGACAATGACCTCAGTGCACGAATAATTAAAAAAAAAAGTGTAGTGTAGTGTAACTGGCAGAGAGCAACGGAGGGCTTTGGAGAGCAAGACTGTGAGGTAATCAGTATTAGCAATAATGATTAACATGGTGATAAATACATCAGCGTCAGTACACATCTCTTTCCGCCTCTTCCTTCTCTCTCTCTCTCTCTCTCTCTCTTTCTTTCTCTCTCATTCTCTCTCTCTCTCGTTCTCTCTTTCCGCCTCTTCTCTCATTCTCTCTCTCTCTCTCTCTTTTGCTTTCTCCTTCTCTCTCTCTCTCTCTCTCTCTCTCTCTCTCTCCCTCTCTCTCTCTCTCTCTCGTTCTCTCTCGTTAGCACGCATACACATATACATTTGTGAATAATTATATTTTCTTGGGAATTCGTTGATTAAATATATTTCCATAAGAACAGTTGCAGTTTGTTTTATCACTATGCACATTTAATGGTTATTTAGTCGAAGTGTTGACAGCAGCAATAAAAGTGAAATATAGTGCGCTCTATTAATACTAGTATGAATATAAGAACAGTAATAAGAATAAGACAAATTATATAGATAATAGTAATAGTAATAGTAATATAAGAATATACTATAAGTAACAGTAATAGTAATAGCAATATAAATAATAGTAATAGCAATATGAATAATAGTATAAGTAATAGTGATAGCAATATAAGTAACAGTAATAACAATATCAGAAATGGTAATAGTAATAGCCATATAAGTATTAGTAATTACAATATAAGAAATAGTAAGAGTAATAGCAATATCAGTAATAGTAACAAGAATATAAGCAATAGTAGTATAAGAATAGTAACACTAATAGTAATATGAATTAAATTTAGCTTCACATGTGCCTCTTTCTTGCTTTCTTTCCTGACATATTTCATCATATATAAAGTATATTTGCATAACAACTTTATGTATGCAATAATTACTTGATTTGCTTCTTCTAATGACCATTCTGTACTGATGGTGGAGCCTAAGAATTACTGAAAATATCGGTTTAATCTGAGAGAGTGATGATAATGAAAGTGAATTAGAAAACGGGGGTCGGCAGGGTTGCTTACTCGAGACTTAAGGAATGATTCCGTTTCTATGGCGTTTGTACGTGGCTTTTCATGGATAAGAGGGAAATGAAGGTGAAAGGTGCAATATAAAGAATTGGCATGGCTGTGTGACGTAATGAACTTCCGGGAAATTGCCGGGCAGAGTTCAAAAAGGGAAAAGGGAAAAACCCGTGAAAAAATCATAAAAAAAAACGTGTGAGGGGGGGAAAATATCCCTTTTTTTTAAGGGAAAAGGCCAAAATAAAAAAGGGGAAAAAAACGGGTTCCCTGAAAAAATTTTCCCCAAAACTGTAAAAAGGGTGCCACGGGTACCCCAAACCCAAAAAAAAATACAAAAACAAAACAAAACAAAAAAACAAATTCAGCGATATTATCAAAACACGTGAAACTGTCAGTGAAACTAAAAACAACACGCGAAGCAGTGAAACAAGTCCAATAAAAAAAAACGAAACTCCATTTCCATGCGGTGGAGAGAGGGACACGCAGATTCACGATATTACTGAACGTCAATTTTCAGACACGAAGGCAATTTAACACACATGCAGAGGGACATTTTCGTGTGTCTTCTTGTACTTCCCTCCGTTGCTCTACTTGCAATTCGTTCAACATGAATTCCACACACACTCAGAGACATGACAAACTTGGGTGCCGTGGATAAAGGATAAAGCAGTAGGATAGACTGAAAGGATGTTTTAGGATGATTTGGAATGAGGGAATAAAACGGGTGAGCGAAGAAAACGGAAGAAAATGGGTGAGGGAAGAAAACGAAAGAAAACGGGTGAGAGAAGAAAACGGTGAAGGAAGAAAGCGAGATGAAAAAAAGAAAACGGGATGAAGGAAACGAAAGAATAAAGAAAACGGGGTAAAGGAAGAAAACGAAGAAAGAAGAAAACAAACGAGGAAGAAAACGAAGAAGGAAAAAAAGAAAACGAGGTGAGGAAAATAACGGAGTGAGGGAAGAAAACGATAGAACATTGCCTCCAATCAGCAATTATCTCTTGAATACGAAGATAATGAAGTTATAATTTGTAAAGTTCAGTAATTAATGAATAAGAAAAGTCTTAGTAAAGACTTGATAATAAAATGTATCGATTAGGATGCATTTACATTTTTTTTTTTTTGCCAAAACAGGCCTGTTGAAAGGTGAGAACGTTGGATGTCATAATTTATTTATCAAAGAAAATTATACGAGAGTCTACATATAATGAACTCGGCTCTCTAACTCATACTTAAACTACTACATAAGAAGACAGTCATGTACATACACGCATACATATACGTACACACACAGACACACACACACACACAAATAGACACAAACACACACACACATAAATAAACAAACACACACACACACACACACACACACACACACACACACACACACACACACACACACACACACGCACGCACACACAAAAATAAACACACACACACACACACACATAAATAAGCACACACACACACGCACACATAAATAAACACACACAACACACACACACACACACACACACACACACACACACACACACACACACACACGTATGTAATTATATACCTATGTATGTATGTATATATGCATCAATTTACTTTCCTATACCAATCAATAGTTGGTGAAGACTTAATTACTGTTAAACTCCTGTCACTGTCTTTATTGTTATCATTATTCCCATCACCATTACCATAACAACCATAATTAAAAACCACGGAATTAACAAATTACAACTCCACCCATTATCAAAATAATCAATCCCATTAATTCAGCGCCAGTGAGCGTTCAATATTGCATTCAAGGGGAAAGAAATGACGCAAAATGCAATTGCAAAGGGAAGCCACGACTTTTGCAGACTGTGTGCCACTTTGAAACA
>NW_023646622.1:0-7582 GCF_015228065.2 Penaeus monodon | reverse complement strand
AGATGACATTGGGGGGGGTTTTGGCAAAAAGGAAGGGCTATACTTAATGCCCAGTGATCACTAATAAAAATGTACGACTTCGCAGTGCTTGGTAGTGTTGTATAGAGTACGTAGTCCATATTTCCACCTAAAGTTTTTTTTCTAAGGGGCATAATAGGTGTATGGGGTCACTAGTATTTTGGGGATAGTCATAATAAACCTTACCGTTTTTGCCAATGTTACTTCCCTCTTAAAAGTACCATTGGGGTGGCAGGGCTGCCTGCTTTTTTACCATTTGTTTTCCTGTCCTTTGGGTAGGAAGCCGAGAATGAAGAATTGGCATTGTGTCTTGTCGGCAGCTCACGCATTTTCAAGGGACATTTTTTTTTTGGAAATCTTTTCTGCGCATTCTAAAGCTTCCGTATAGTAGAGCACAGTACCATCATCACTGTGCGTCTTGTGGATAGGTACGGTTTCGTGGCCCTACTCTGAGCAGTTAGAGAAAATTTGAGGTCAGGGACTTGAAGTTTGCCATCCCCTCAACCATTTTGATATTTTTGGGATTTACCTCCCCTTCATATGTTGTGATGACTCTCTGGGTCATCATCCCCATTGGCCTTCGTGCATCTCGCATGAATGATACATTTAGTGTATGCAGTCATTTCTCCTGTTTCAATTTCCCTTGAGACATCGAACACAATGACATTCGTATATACCCATCCCAAAAACCTTGGCTTTTTCAAGCACTTCAACACATGCACCGATAGGTTTATCTGAGCAAGAATTTATTCGTTCTTGCATCTGACATATATAATATTGTTATTTCTTCCAATTTTCGGCTCAATTGATCTGTGTGTCTTATTGTAAGGGTCCATTTTTAGGGCCTGTGTGACCCAGCAATACTTATCCCCATGTGTATGAAGCTTTGTATCTTCGAATGCGCACATTGGTGTCCTGAGGTGCTTTAGTGCAATTAGAATTCCACTATGGATCAAACTCAGAGGTTAAAGGGTCTTGAGGTTTGAGGAATGGCTGTATAGGCAGCTCTTAGGATTGTAGTTGTGAAACATTGTATCATATCTGAAATGGATGAGAAGGGGCAGTAGAGGTTGGGGTGTTGGGATATAGAGTGGCAAAAGAATTTGACAGAGGAAGGAAGGAGTTAGAAGTGGGGAAGTAAGATGTAGGAGGGATAGGTATAGAGGAGGGTATAGGAACATCTTGGAAAGGAGGGGCAGACCGAGTGATATTACTGGAGTAGGGAGTAAGAGAAAAACCTCGTTGATGTGCTCCTGTCTGGCTTCACGCAGAGTGAGTACCAAGTCTGAATCTGATAGGTGGGGCAGCCCCTATAAAATGCATTATGGGGGCTGCCACAGTTAGCACATGTGCGTGACTGTGCAGAAACACTCTGATCGGTTATGACCAGGTTGGGCACATAGGGGGATGTGGAATGGCAGTGCTAGGTAGGAGGTCACTAAACACCAATAATTTCGACACTGGCAGGGAGGAGGTTGATATGGTCGGACAGGGCGGGATTCTCAACCAATGTAAACATTATAGGGAGGGTCATGTCTACAGAAAGAAATTTTGGTAATGCTGGTGGGGTTCTTACGATGACTTTTAAGAGGAATGGAGTAGCACTATAATGATATTGCATCGTATAGTCCGTGAGGCAGGTAAGTCTTCTCCACAGTCTGACCAATTTTTGTTACAAATACGGCAGTTGCCAGAGAGATCAGTTAGAATTGGTTTTCAGGTGTAACTGTGACGAGATGAGAAGATAGGGTCAGCTATGGAATGAGACTGCCTACTTGTTTTTGGAGACATTGCTGGAAGAGAAGAGTGTTGCCAGAGTAAGGAGCTGTGTGGGGGGGGGGGGGTAATGAAAAATCTTTCCCATTTGGCTGGGCTAAGTAGTTTATTTAAGATATCTGTAGAGATGGGGGTGGTAGAAGGGACAGGGTCGTGTGGAAGAGGGAGGAGTATTGAGGGAGGTATTATTATGGAGAGGGGGACAATACGGCTGTAAGGTAGTAATAAGGGAGGATAGGTGATTGATGAAGAAGGTAGTGGGGGTAGAAGTGATGAAGTTGAAATGTCTCCTGGAGCTTGAGTGTTTACGTGGGTGGATAATTTATTAGTAGGTATTGAGGATGGGGTAGTGTTTCAGAGTCATGGTTAAAGGAGAACCTGGGATCGGGGAACTGGGAGAGTTTGAGTTGGTGGAGCTATTTGATGAAGGGCAAGCCTCATTGCCCTAATAAGGTATAACATCTTTATTACTGGCCATGGTAAACCTAGAGTATGTTGAGTGAAACAGTCCACCCCTCAGGGTCCCCTTGAGGGATATTGGCTAGACAAACTAAAACGGGAATACCGTGCCCATGGCTCCCTCTGGCCATTCAGAACTGGCACAAAGTCAGCCTTTCATCCTTTCAGCACGGCTCTCACACCTTAGGAAGTGGTACTAGAAAGAAGGGGTGGGAGAAGGGACAGAAAAACGGCCAACGCAGGAGGGGAAAAAAAAGACCATACCAAAATATATTTCATATTGACAAAGTAGACAAGGTATGAATGAGAATAATATCCTCACAATACAAGAGATGTTATTTGACCGGTTTTCGATTGCGGGCTTCGTCAGAAATTTACATGTATCCATTCTCATTCTACA
Source organism: Penaeus monodon (assembly GCF_015228065.2). Lineage (NCBI taxonomy): Eukaryota > Metazoa > Arthropoda > Malacostraca > Decapoda > Penaeidae > Penaeus > Penaeus monodon. The sequence goes on along the minus strand of NW_023646622.1, from coordinate 4,929 downwards.
TTGTTACATTACATACCAAATTAGTTGAGTCCGAGGGGCTGAGGCCCAGTGTAGGTGACGCTTACTCTGCATTGGGGCCCAGCCTCGCCGCTTAAGCCCCCCCCCCCTTAACGCACCAACATTGGCAAGTGGGATTGAGGGGGTTATTGTGGAGTGGAGGGCTGTCCTAGCCCTCCCCTGAGTCTGCCATTAACCTCAGGGTGGCTGAGGTGCAGGAAAGTTGGTATGGAGCTACTGGCATGTTCCACACGACCCGGTGGGCCATGGCTCTTACCTTTGGGTCCTCCTGCCGGCCACCGAGAGTCCCCTACAGTTTAGCCTGGGACAGCAACGGTGCCAGTTAACCATGGGTGGCACGAGGAGGCAATGCAGGAAGTCTTGATGACAGAGAGGCTGTGAAACTGGGAGGGGAGATGTATGTAAAGCAGCCCCCTTTCCATCTAGGTTACCACGGCCCGGAAACTTGTAAGCAAAGAAGGCATTGCAAGCACTTTACTAGATATAGGCTTACCACACCATCACTTCACATTACCCTGAGCATGAAAGCACCCATCCCAACATGTATAAACGTATATATATATAATAGATATAGATAATATATATATTATATATATATAGTTAGATATCGATAGATATATTATATAACATACACGATACTATATATCTATATAGAATGATATATATATATATTATATATACCATGAGATGATTATACACGATATATAGATATTATATATATAATATATAGATATACATATACATAGAGAGATTAGACTCTACAGATATATATATTATACAATATATATATAGTTATATAGATATATATTAAATATACTATATATATATAAGTAATACCATATATATATATATAATATATATAGAATATACAATACATGATACATAGAACATAATATATATAGATAGATATACCATTTATTAATATATATAAGTAGTAGAGAGATATATGATATATAGTAGTAGTAAATAGATTAGAGATGAATATATAATATATATACGTACTTGGATGTATGTATAATATATATATATATTATAGAAATATATAATTATATATAGATATATGATATAGTATATATATAATATATATAGATATATATAATAATAATATACGACTTGTGGTGACTCGGGACGATTAACGGTTCATGGGTTTAAACTCAGACAGGAATTGTTTTAAAGCACAGTTTGTCATGAAAACACCAGGAATTCATTGGCGTAGGAACGGGACTAATGGGGACCGTTATGGCTACAACATTCTTACTTGTCTTGGGCTATTATAAACAGTCATCGAATGTGAAAACCGAGTTACTATGGGCAGCGCAAGCCACAGTTTCACCCCTTTGTTTAGTTTATTTAAAGCTTACCCTTTCGATAGGCCAAAACTTCACGCCCCGTTACCTATTCCTCCTCATTATTGAGCGAGTGCTGTTCAGATCTTGTAACTATTCTATCCGTGCGTTTAATGACTACTCCACCGGTGTTCCCAGTTCATCCATCCAAGTGGGACGTTACGTAAACGATGACTCAACATCGGGGGGGACGAAACATCACTCGTTCATCGGGATTAGATCTTTGGTGGTGGAAATCATTTGTCAATTGTTTACCCGCATTGGTGGTTCACTAGAGTGGGAAAACATGATAGGGAAATTGAGGAGAACACAGAAATGTTACTATTCTGCAGTATAGTTAAAGTACCAATCAGAGAAATACATGTGGGTTCCGTTAGAGGAATATAGATGTAGAACTGACTTGGGGAGCCATAGAACTAGACACAGCTCTCGGACAGCTAGAAGTAACAGAAAATTATACTGTTATTTTTCATTAGATGGTTATTTTTGTCTTTTTTTTTTTTTTTGTTAATGGTACAGAAGTAATCACCCCGGTAGCTGAATAGATAGACGTTGCTACCTTATGTTCGCAGAAGCTTCACCTTGCTGGACTCTTGTGGTGCCGGAGTTTCCGGCGGCCTGTGATGAGGACATAATAATATGTTTAATTTACATTCCAGGTCAAGCATTTAGAAAAGCATCTTGCCAGCAAGATGATAGAGATACAAATGAGACGAACCAGCACCCATCACAGAATGTGTTCGCTCAGACCTTTCCCATTGGGCGTTATAAGAACTGTGAAGAGGGAGGAGTAAATTGAGGGAGGTATTATTATGGAGAGGGGACAATACGGCTGTAAGGTAGTAATAAGGGAGGATAGGTGATTGATGAAGAAGGTAGTGGGGGTAGAAGTGATGAAGTTGAAATGTCTCCTGGAGCTTGAGTGTTTACGTGGGTGGATAATTTATTAGTAGGTATTGAGGATGGGGTAGTGTTCAGAGTCATGGTAAAGGAGAACCTGGGATCGGGGAACTGGGAGAGTTTGAGTTGGTGGAGCTATTTGATGAAGGGGCAAGCCTCATTGCCCCTAATAAGGGTATAACATCTTCATTATTGGCCATGGTAAACCTAGAGTATGTTGGGGGGAGAAACAGTCCACCCTTCAGGGTCCCCTTGAGGGATATTGGCTAGACAACTAAAACGGGAATACCGTGCCCATGGCTCCCTCTGGCCATTCAGAACTGGCACAAAGTCAGCCTTTCATCCTTTCAGCACGGCTCTCACACCTTAGGAAGTGGATACTAGAAGGGGTTGGAGAAGGGACAGAAACGGAAAAGCAGGAGGGGAAAAAGACCATACCAAAATATATTTCATATTGACAAATGTAGACAAGGTATGAATGAGAATTAATATCTTCACAATACAAGAGATGTATTTGACCGGTTTCGATTGCGTCTTCGTCAGAAATACATGTATTTCATTCTCATTCATACCTTGTCTACATACATACCAAATTAGTTGAGTCGAGGGCTGAGGCCCAGTGTAGGTGACATTCTCAGCATTGGGTCCCAGGCCTCGCCGCTTAAGCCCCCCCCCCCTAACACCAACAATGGACAAGGGATTGAGGGGGGTATCTGTGGAGTGGAGGGCTGTCTAGCCCTCCCCTGAGCTGCCCATTAACCTCAGGGTGGCTGAGGTGCAGGAGTTGGTATGGAGCCTGGGCATGTCCACACGCCGGTGGGCCATGGCTCCTTACCTCTGGGTCCTCCTGCTGCACCGAGATCCCCTACAGTTTAGCCTGGGACCGCAAGGTGCCAGTTACCCATGGGTGGCCACGAGGAGGCACTGCAGAAGTCTTGATGACAGAGAGGCTGTGAACTGGTAGGGGAGATTTATGTAAAGCAGCCCCCTTTCCCTACTAGGTTAGCCAACGGCGGCAACTGTAAGCAAGAAGGCATGCAAGCACTTTACTCTATCTAGGCTACCACACCATCACTTCACATTACCCTGAGCATGAAGCACCCACCCAACATGTATAAACGTATATATATATATATATATATATATATATTATATATATATAGTATATATATATATAATATATATATATATATTATATATATATATATATATATATATATATATATATATATATATATATCATATATATATATATACACTATATATATATAATATATATATATATATATATATATATTATATATATATATATATATATATATATATATATATATATATATATACGTACTTGTATGTATGTATATATATATATTATATATATATAATATATATATATATATATATATATATATATATATATATATATATATATATATATATATGCCATCGATGTATCGACGATAACGGATGGGTTTAAACTCAGACAGGCATTGTTAAAGCCAGTTTTGTTCATGAAAACACAGGAATTCATTGGCGTAGGAAGGGACTAATGGGGACCGTATGGCTACACCATCTGTTTGGCTATATAAACAGTCATCGAATGTGAAAACCGAGTAATGGGCAGCAATTTCATGTAGTTTATTAAAGCTACCTTTCGATAGGCCAAAATCGTTGAGCGAGTGCTGTTCAGATTGTTAACTATTATATCCGTGGTTTCATGAAGTGGGACGTTAGTAAACGATGACTCAACATCGAAACTTGTCATGGTGATAGATTGTTGGTGGTGGAATTGTCAATTGTTTACCGATTGGTGGTTAGAGGGGAAATGATGGGAACCAGAAATGTTGCAGTATAGTTAAATGTACCAATCAGAGAAATAATGGTTCTTAGAGGAATATTAGGTTTATGAACTTTGGGGAGTCCATAGAATAGACCAGCTCTGGAGCTAGAAGTCACAAGAAAATTATATGTATTTTCATTAATGGATGTTTTAATGGTACAGAGTAATCACCCCTGTAGCTGATAGACGTTAGTTCGAATATACAGCTTCACCTTGTTGGACTCTGTGGTGGGTGGGGCTGAGAGGATATAATAAATGCTTATTTACATGGCAAGCATTTCAGAAAACCTCCCACAAAGAGATACAAATGACGACGAACCATGCAAGGTCCAGACCTTGGCAGTCACTTTGAAGCCATACATGGTTTCTAGAGGCAAGAGAAAATCCAAAACACAGGATGACTATCAGACCTGCTGGACAAGACTAGAGAAACAATAAGCGAAAAACATGTCTGTCCATGAAATTGTCCACCAGATGGACTCTCGTGCTGCCCTCACCAGGCCTGCAACCATATCAGGGAGACTTCTGACTTTTTCTCAGACGTCCTCTCTGACCGAGATGGAAGCACAAGCTGAACCAGCCGAAACAGCTGCTGCTCCCACGACCAGAGCCAGAATGCAGCCAAAAGGGCGGTCCAAAATGAACTAGGGCAGAGACAGACTCTGAGGGAGAGTCTGTTCTCCCTAGGCATTTCCCACAGTTTGAGGTTCCCTCTAAACCTCAAGGCTTCGACAATGCCTACCACTGGTGAGAGCATTGGATATGCTGAGAAAAATCGGTGTCATCCGGGTTGCTGACCAGGCATGATGTGCCTAATATCAGCTA
>NW_023646621.1:0-7582 GCF_015228065.2 Penaeus monodon | reverse complement strand
ATTGCCAGCCCACTTGTAACCCTCATCAACGTGTGTGTACTTTCATTGGAGTCGTTTAGTACCATGTCTTGCCCAGGCAGCTGAGGAGCCTGGGAAGTACCTTCCCAGGCTCCTTTGGTTTTGGGATGGGAACTATGATAGTCCTCTTCCAAGTCTGGGGTAGACCGTTTCCCAGGACTTGTTGATGAGTTGCAGGAATTCAAGTTCACCTACCAGTCTTAGGTGGGAAATGGTGGGGTAAGAGATCCCATCTGTGCAAGAACTGTTTTTATAGGATTTTCTTAGTTCCCTTAGAGAGAAGATAACATCTGAGTTATTGGGTTTGGCTGCCCTTTCTCTGATAAGAGCAAGTCTGCCTGGTTGTAGGCATTCTTGGTTTGCCCTCAGTTCGGCTGGCAGACTGTTGCTGCTTATTCTCGCAGAGAACTTGTGCACCAGTCTGTTTGCTTCTGACCGAAGGTCGTGGTGTGTGTACCTCGGGGTTGAACGGCTGGTAGCTCGCCTGACCCGTTGCCACAGCTCTGTAAGGGTGGTCGGTGGTCAAAGGACTCACACCATTCCAGCCATTCTTCCTGCCTGACTCTTGTGGCAGTTTCCTTGGCATCCCTGAATGCGTCCCTTATGAGGGTTAGGTTGTCAGGGGTCCTTAGCCTCGGAATTGTTTTCGGCACATATTCATTCTGTGGTTGACTTCCTTTACCTTATCATTAAAGTACCAGGCGTCTTTATAACTCCTGGATCATGGCCAAGTTTTAGGTATAATCTGTGAGGCTGCTTGATTTATGACAATGGTCTGGCCTAAAGCACTTCCACATTTTCACTCTGTGGGGGTTCATTGTATCTAAGACAGTGGGCCAAGGAATTCTGAAAGGCTTGCCAGTTGGCCTTGCCTGTTTTCCATCTTGGATTTGCTTGTGGCATTTGGGCTGGGCCAACATCCATGAGGATAGTAACAGTGCCATAATAGTCACTTGTGACAGTCTCATCGACACATCATCTGATTCTCTCCACCAGAGCCGTAGTGGCTAAGGTGAGGTTAAGGACTCCTCCTCCGACATGCTATTGAGAAGAGCAATCTCAGGGAGAGTCTCAAGCACATTGGCTATGTGATAGCCTGCCTCATGCGGCGCCCTGCAGGGAGCCAGTATGGGTGGTGTACATTGAAGTCTCCCCTTATGATCACTTGGTCTTGCTGCAGTAGCACAGACCTGGCTGATGTCTAAGCTCCTACTTGTTGTACACACTGTACAGCTTGAGAGGCCCCCAGCCAGGTGAATCTTAACGGCAAGTGATTTAACATCCTCTCCACTGTGCGGTGCATTGGCTATTGTGGACCATGGGATTGTTGTTCTAACCAGGATGATCAAGCCTCTTTTGCGAGCTGTGCTTGGCAGCATGGAGACATGATACATCATCTGTTAATGTCTCCTTGAGCATGACAATGTCAATGTTCCTTAATCACACTATTGCGTGGAGGTTGATATTTTTTGTATTAAAGCCATAGATGTTCCACTGTAGTATGCTTAGATTGTGTGTCATAAAATTACTTGGTGATAGTTACATCTGAGATGCCTTTATATTCAGATTCAGGGTCTGTTATATTGGAGTCTGACAACTTCATGGTGACGTTCTCGCTGGTTGAGAGATCTTCATCTGGTTTTGGGCTGTTTGTCAGGCTATCCGTGGGTCTACTGGGAGATGAAGAGCCTTTAGTAGCATTGAATTTTGTGAGTTTGGCTTTTCTCACTTCAGGCTTTGTCTGTGTCATTTCTCTTTGCTGACTTTACCTGGGTAAGGTCAGCTTGTTTTGGCACTGGCTGCACAGGTTCAGCCCGTTTTGGCTCTGCCTGTGAGGGCATGGCAAGAGCTGGAGTGGAGAGGTGAGTCTTGTCCTGGGGTGAGGGTGGGGCTGCTTTGGCTCTGTTCAGCTTCCTCCCTTTTAGGACTGCAACAGTCTGGGTCATTGCCGTCATGGTGATCGTGAGTACCTTCTCCGCCTCCTCACTCGACCTCCCCAAAGCTGTTGCTGCTGCAGTGACTACAGCAGTCAACAGGAGAGTCATATCTTCCTCGTCAAAGAGGAGATTATCGTCTCTAGGAGAGGCTTTTGCAGTGGTCTTTGAACCTTTATTCCTATGGTTCTTTTTCTTCATTTTTGAAATGGCCGGAAGCTCCTTTTTATTGATGATATCCGGCGTTGGCTGTGGAGGGGCTTAGGAGGTCGGGAAGCCTTTTTTTCTTTTGTTCTGTTCCCAGACATGGGTGCCTGGGGAGCAGGAACAAAGTCTGGTCGCTTTTTAGCAACCTCTTGTCACCTCTTTCTAGGATCCAGAATGATGTCTCTTGGCACAGATGGGACATTTAGCTGTTGTGTCCCTTAGTCCTTCCTTGTGTGCTTTAAGGCCAACACTCATCTGCCTCCCGACCTTCTACGCTCGATGTTCCTTCAGCGTCTACCAGCGACCGTTCAAACCGCTCTACTAGCGTCGGAGCTCCCTATTGAGCAACTAGCCTCAAAAGCGGACGAGATCATAGCCATCCAGACTACCGCACAAGTTTCAGCTGTAGCCGCTCCGCCACCTCTAACTTTGGAAGCCCTCGCGACATAGGTTGCCGAACTCACAACTGCCGTTCGACAACTTTCAGCCCGCGAACCTTCACCACGTCCCAGATCCCGCCATCGCAGTCCTGCATCACCCCGGTTCAACCGCGATCGTGGACGAGACTACGCGCCCCAGTACCGTCACACCTACAGCCGCCGCCGTTCCCCGACTCCAGGTAGCTACTGTTTCTACCATTCCCGATTTGGCAGAAGGGCGCGTCGGTGCGAACCCCCTTGCTCGTGGCAGGGAAACGGACACCGCGGGAACTAGTAGCGCCGATCTCTCGCGGCCCCAGACGGCGCCTACTCTACGTCCGCGACAACAATTCACACCTGTGGTTCTTGGTGGACACACGAGCGCAAGTCAGTCTCATTCCCGCATCCTTCAAAGACAGACAATCGCCTGCTTCTCGCACATTGGAGGCTGCCAACTGTTCGCCCATCAACGTATACGGTGAGCGCTCATTGACCCTCCTTTTCAGCGGCGCTCCGCACTCGAAGCTGACATGGGTTTTCCTTGTCGCCGACGTACAGCAGCCGATCCTCGGAGCTGATTTCTGGCTCACCACGGATTCACGGTGGACCTTAGACGGGAGTGCCTTGTGCACCAGTCAGGGACCCGCACCTACGCCTCGTCGGCCCTGGTACGTGTCCCCCGGATATACACTGTACTGCCCAACCAGTGCCCTTACAGAGCAGTGCTGCGCGAGTTTCCAGCGCTGACCAAGCCCATCAACGTGGCAACGACACCACCACACACCGTCAAGCACCACATCGTCACGACTGGACCCCCGGTCTTTTCCCGCTGCAGGCCACTCGCACCAGATCGCTTCCGCATCGCAAAGGCAGAGTTCGAGCACATGCGAGAGCTCGGCATCATACGCCCTTCCAGCAGCCAGTGGGCATCTCCCCTGCACCTTGTTCGTAAGAAGGACAGCGACTGGCGTCCCCTGTGGGGATTATCGTCACCTCAATACAGCCACCGCACCGGACCGCTACCCCCTCCCGCACCTCCACTCCTTCACACGGGAGCTCTCGGGATGCACGATTTTCTCTAAAATCGACCTCGTCAGAGCGTACCACCAAATCCCCATCGCCGAGGAGGACATCCCGAAGACAGCTGTGACCACGCCCTTCGGCCTGTACGAATTCCTGTGAATGCCGTTCGGACTCCGCAACGCCGCCCAGACCTTCCAGCGCTTCATGGACGATGTCACCCGTGGCCTACAGGGTGTCTTCGTCTACATCGACGATATACTCATCGCCAGCAGCAACAGTGAGGAACACCAGCAGCACCTCCGGGCCCTCTTCGACCGCCTGCAGGGAGCCGGAGTCGTCATCAACCCTGGTAAGTATAAGATGTGGATAATTCTATTTCTGTTACAGGATGTGGATAATTCTATTTCTGTTACCAGTGGACCACGTGGCTGTTTTCCACGTGGATCCAAATGTCCCAAATAAGAACCACCCGCTCAGCGAGGGCGGAGGTCACATATTATATCTGACCTCGTTTGACCGGGAGTTCGTTCCAAGCTACCGACGCGGTAGGGTCAGCTCTCGCCTCCCTCCGGGGGAGTACGTGTCAAGCGACCAGCACGGTAAGGTCAGCTCCGCCCTCTCTCCGGGCAGCTGACCGTGGCCTCCACGCGGGGCTTTTGACCCTTTAGACAAGTCGTAGCGTCGTCGTAGCATGTGTTCACCCCTTTACGTGTGTTTTGCGTCCCTGTCAGCCACTATACTAGAGTACGCATAGCCTTTTATACAAACTGGTGGCAGGGTGGCGCTGCGTCCTTCCGGCTCGCAGCATGAACGCAAATCTCCGAAGAAAATCCGCTCGACCGCTTCAAGACATGGCTAAGAAAAAAACACGTAAGTACACGTTTGGGCCCCTTTCTTATTTCTTTTCCCTTCCTTCTCCCATACATGTGTTAAGCCGTTGTTTTTTGCTGGGTTAAAAGGTGCTAATGACAGCAAATGGCACGTTCTCCACTATTCTTCCACCTCAGATCGCATTTCCGTGCGATCGAGTATGTGATCAATAAACATGAATATCATTCGTTAGTTAAGTAATTAATTATTTTCTCTCGTTTTTAGAGATTTATATTGTTTCATCTGCAACGAATTTAACGCGTTCGTGATTTTATCTTATCACGAATACCATTTCATTTTATCTCGTTCCTAACCCTCGCCCCCGACCTGACCTGACCTCACTTTCTCTTTTCCCGGTCGGTGGCGGCGTGGGTAGGGTCAGATGACCACTTGGTTCCCTCTAATTTGGAAGCAAACATATCATTGTTACATTGCTTTTTGGTGACACGTTCTATCGGCGCTAGAGCGAAGCAGGTAACAAAATTGTATTATCTGGATATAGCGTAGGATCTTCCCCCATATCATAGTCCCACAGGATTGCCCGATATTGCCCCGGGGTTGCGTAAACGCCTAATAGATCTGCGCTCCGTCGTTCGAGAGTAAAGTTATTCATTCGTTCGGCTCCCTTTGAGTCGGTGTGACCCGCGGTTACGTCCGTTAATTAATGTAGGACTAGGGTTTAAGCTTGAATCATTATTCGCTTATTAATCACACCTTTCTCACCCTCTTGAAGTCGCTTGCATGTTTTGGGTACCCCCCAAGCGTTTGTGTGATTCGTGAATTATATATCCTTCGGGAATTTTGCGAGCGCCCATTACAGATACGCAGAAGAGAGCAGGATATTATATTCCTGGCTCGAGTCGCTTCAGTCATATACGGCATTTGGGTATAGGATCCCCCCGTTATTGAGTTTTATTGAAGTCTGACGTGCAAAGCTAGACATGTACCTCGGCAGTTCAGATTTCTGACCCCGAGAAGATTTGCTTGATAAAAATTTGGCGAATATTTTTTTTATGTCACCATTCATTCATGCGTACATTCTGTCGCATATCATTATATGTTGAATTCAATGTGGTAGTTGAAATAATCGTAAATAGCTAGCATTGCTAATTTACTTCAGTTTTGTTATAGTGAACGTTAATATTCGTGTTTGTGATTCATTCTCTGTGTGAGGTCACTCTCGCTTCCCTCTCATTAACGATAGCTGTCACTCACACACGCATACACACACACCTTCACCTCACTCACACACGCAGGACAAAAGACACTGACCCTTTTTCATTAATAAGGCTGGTTGCTGTCTTAGTGCCGGCGTAAAGATTTATGATGTATCTCTTTAGCCCGCAATTTTGTCTGTCGTGACGAGTGGTTCGTACATAAAGTACAAGTTACATCTATTTCTTATCTGTGTGACGACTATGGTTCAAATAGATCTTCGCGGATCGCCGATGTCGTTCCCTTATCTATTCTCATATCTATCAGAGATGGTTGGTAGTTCAAATAGGTCTATGCGGACCGCTACTGACATCTCCCTCTTCTATTTTCTTCTTTACCTTTGTGAAAATAAAACACAAAATGAAAAAAAAAAAGACGAAAATAAGTTAAAAACCAACATTAAAAACCGTAAATTGTTATGAATAACCGGCTAGTGGTAACTACCACCCCATCTTCTCTGTTGCCTTTCTTTTTCTCTTACTCTGGCCCTTACGTGTATGATCTGGCTCCCCGACTTTATATTGCAGTCGGACCGACACGGCACCGAAGGAGGACCCTTAGGATGCTGTGAGAAGGACGTCATCGAAGATCGCCATAGGCCCACGGACCAAGATTTTCGTCAGAAAAGGTACCAGTCGCCCCAGAATGCTGTGCATAAGCGACGCCTGGCGGACGCCTGCAGATCCGGTCAACTCCAGGAGCTCGTAGCACAGGTATAAGCCGCCCCGAGATGCCGCCCCTGCCCCGACGCCCGTAGATCCGGATGAAGATTACGAGGACGCGTGGACGCGAGAAGGACCTGGACGAGATCTGTGAGGACGTGTGGACGAGGACGCCGCCGAGTTAGGTCTGGGCCAGGACTACGAGGAGGTCAAGACGAATCCGAAGTCAAGGAGGACCTGTGCGAGACTTTCGAGGACGTGTGGATAACCGAGGATGAGCAGATTACACCAGGGACCAGGAGGATGAGGACAACATGGACGAGCAGCCACGAAGTTGAACCTGGACGACGCACGAGAACGAGACGACCAGCCAAGTTAGGTCACCCTTGAAGGCGCCTCGAGGGCGAGGCGCGAGTAGGTGGCCGAGCAATATAAGATGTGGATAATTCTATTTCTGTTACAGGATGTGGATAATTCTATTTCTGTTACCAGTGGACCACGTGGCTGTTTTCCACATGGATCCAAATGTCCCAAATAAGAACCACCCGCTCAGCGAGGGCGGAGGTCACATATTATATCTGACCTCGTTTGACCGGGAGTTCGTGCTAAGCTACCACCGCACTAAGGTCAGCTCCGCCCTCTCTCCGGGCAGCTGACCGTGACCTCCGCGCGGCCCGATTATAACTAGACATGTCTTGTGTGTTTTATACTGCGTGGTGTCAACTCTCAGAAATAAAGAGTCAAGCCGTTAACAAGTATAACTACCCTCTGTTCACCATTGTACTGAGGATGAGAGACTTTTACAGTAAGAGTCTTTTCGGAGTCTCCTCTCTCACCTTTCTAGGTCACACGATTACCGCCGACGGTATTACCCCAGCTCAGGAGAAGGTCAGCAGTATCAGGCAGTTCCCTAAGCCAACAATGAAGACACAGCTTCGGAAGTACCTCGGCATGATTAACTTCTTCAGGAGGTTCATCCCGAAGTGTGCACTTCTTCTGGCACCTCTGCAACGTCTCCTCGCTCCATCCCGTTCGGGACGTGGCAGAGACGTTACTTGGACCTCTGAGGCGATCGAAGCTTTCGAAGCTAGCAAGGACGCCTTAGCCTAGGCGACCCTCCTCAACCACCCGCAGCAGGGAGCAAGGCTCAATATAGCCGTCGACGCCTCGGACACCGCCATGGGAGCAGTTTTGCAACAAGATTCAGGTAACGTTGGGCAACCCCCGGCTGGAA
>NW_023646620.1:0-7582 GCF_015228065.2 Penaeus monodon | reverse complement strand
TAGATATATATATAGATATATAGATAGATTAATAGATACACATGTTAGATATATATAGATAGATATAGTAGAATATTATATATATATTAATATATATATTATAATATATATATTATAGAATATATATATACACTGTCTATATATATATATATATATATATATATATATATATATATAGAATATATATAGATATATATATAGATATATATAGTAATATATTATACATATCATACCTGTGTGTATAAGATGGTTATATATATATATGTATAATATATATATATATATAGATATATATATTATATATATTTTATATATATATATATATACATATATACATACATGTGTGAGTGCTAATATATATATAGAGAAGATAGTTCATATAGAGATATATATATATATAGAGAGATATATAGATATATAGATATATATAGAGGTAGAGGTAATATATATGATAGGATAATAATATAATATATATATATATAGATATATATATAGATATATGATATATATAAATATAATATATATACATATTGTGTGTGTATATCATATATATATATCCTATATATATATATATATAAAAAAATAAAAATTTATATATATATATATATATATATATATATTTTTTTTTTAAAACAAAAATGTGTGTGAGTGTTGTAGTGTGTGTGTCGTGTGTGTGTGGGTGTGTGGGTGTTTGTGTGTGTATGTATATATATATGTGATATATATATATTATATATATATAATATAATATAATATATTATATATCTATATATATATATATATATATAATTCTATATGTGTGTGTGTGGTGTGTGTGTGTGTGTGTGTGTGGTGTGTGGTGTGTGTGTGTGGTGTGTGTGTGTGTGTGTGTGTGTGTGGGTGGGTGGGTGTGTTACATATGTATATATATGAAAAATTATATATTATTTGTGTGTAAGCGAGAGGACCACCGAAACTCACCAGATGGAAAACGCACGGAGTGGGAAGCCACCGCTGTCGCCAGAATGTAAGCGAGTGGCCACGCAAAGCCACTAGGGGAATATGAGTGGACCACGAGAGATTGGAGCACCGCGTCACCAATGTGAGCGAGGGACGAGAGATGGACTTGGGTGGGTCAGTGAAAAGGGCTTAGTGCTGGTTTACCGAGAGTACATGTGAACCCAAGAGGGCCCCATTGTCCCGGGTGGAGGACGGAGGTGGTGGAGCTGGACCTGTGGTGCTTGGCCTGTCAATGCGCGTCTCGGCGCTTCAATCATATGAGTGTAACTCCGATGCGGCGGCCGCAGGTTTCCTCGTTTACGGCCATGAGCCGGCTTAAAATTAACTTGCGGTAATAATAAACGGTGTAAGTATATAAAGCATTGTCTGCAATTGCGTTGCCATTAGGACACGTACCATTAGTACATATTCACCAAACTTTAAACAGAAGCATAAAAAGTCCACCTCATGAGGACAAGATATCGAACTTCGAAAGAACGTCATGAAAGCGAATTGGTTTAGTTATAAGTCATAGGAATTGCACTTAGTAAAAATCATAATCCTTGAGTGAAATCGCTGTAGAGTGGTCAGGTAGGTGGGTTGGGCTTAGCAGATTAATCGACATGTATCTTAAAACTATGTGTGAAAATACGAACAATTAGCAAGGAAAGTATAAGAAAATACAGGTGTTGTGAAAGACGGAATGAATACAACGAAGCACTTACTAGGGTGGGTGCAAAAGGCAGGTGAAAAACAACCAATATTAAATCGAAAATCGTAGCCAGTAAATATAAATAACATAAAGGGGAAACCAAACTTATTATGCCATAGTTATTTTGTTTAGGGAGGAAAAAAAATATAATGAACTGCGATGTTGAGGACAACAATAATTAAACGTTAGATAAAAACACCAATAGCAGAGAAAAATATGATAGCAATTAAAAATGGTTACGGCAAGGGAATAAGGTGTGAGGTGATGGAGGGTGTCACTTAGTTGATCTCAGTGTGTGATTCGTTTGTTGTGTTGAAAAAAACACAATGGTTGACAGCGAGAAGTATGTAGAGAGAGGTTAGTAGTGTGCGTTCGTAGAGTTGGCATGTACTGAAATTTGAAAGAAGGCAACTTGTATGCAAGGTATGGGGGGTATAGGGAGGCAGTTTACTCTGACACAATAGGTACAATTTACTTTTAATAGTGACGAGGAAGTGTTGGTGTGTGGGTTAGAATCGCTGTGCTGACGAGGCTCGCGAAGACTTGGCTGAGGTAGGTGAGCCAGAGTGAGAGCGTGCGGCGCAGAGGCGAGATACATCTTCAGGGACTTCGTCAGGAGGTGGAGCACATGCGTGAGTGGTCAGCACGAAGTGGTAGGACAGACAGGCCGGTCAGAAGAGGAGTTGGTAGGATGGCTGAGAATAAGGGAGGCGAGGAGGAAACTTCGACAGGAGTAACTTTTGGTAGATCAGCCAACAGGCGTCGGCGAGGAGCATGGTGGTAGGTGCACTTGCGTCGGCGAGGGCATGGTGGTAGCGTGCATTGCGTCTCGCGTTTTGAGGATCTTGAACCACCGCTGTCATCAGATGTAAGCGGGACACGTGAGTTGGGAGCACCACTGCCGCCAGATGAAAGCGAGTGGACCACGCAAGCCACCAGAATATGAGTGGACAAGAGAGATTGGAGCACCGAGTCACCAGGAGTGAGCAAGAGATGGACTTGGGTGGCAGTGAAAAAGGGGCTTAGATGCTGGTTTATTCGAGAGTAGGATGTGACCCCCAAAAGGCCCCCGTGTCCCGGGTGGAGGATGAGGTGGTGGAGCTGGACCTGTGTGCTTGGCCTGTCTGCCGTATCTCATGCTTCTGCCTTACGGACGGGTCCTGTTATGGCGGCGGTTCCCGTCGAAGGCGGACGTTGATCCCCGTGCGAAAAGAGGAAAGCCGGGCGACATCTGGCGCCTGACCAAGGAGAAAAGGCAGCTTATATAGAGATATATATATATATTATATATATATGTCTATATATATATATTAATATACATACATGATATATAATAGATATATATATCTATACTATATATATATATATATATATACATATATATATATCTATTAATATATAAGTGACTTTACTTGGGCAGGACGCAAGGATGTCGCCCGGCTTTCTCTGTTTCGCACGGGGATCAACGTCCGCATTCGAAGGAACCGCCGAATAAAGGACACGTCCGTAAGCAGAAGCAGAGAGATACGCAGCAGGCCAAGCCACACAGGGTCCAGCTCCACCACCTCATCCTCACGGTGACACGGGGGCCTTCTGGGGGGTCACATCTACTCTCGAATAAACCAGCAAGCGAAGCCCCTTTTCACTGACCCACCCAAGTCCATCTCTTGCTCAAATCTGGTGACGCGGTGCTCCAAATCTCTCGTGTCACTCATAATTTGGTGGCTTGCGTGGCCACGTCGCTTAACATCTTGGCGGCTCCCCGAGTTAGTGGTTGCTCCCAAAAACTCACGTGTCGCACATCTGATGACGCGGTGTTCAAGATCCTCCACAACGCCGAACGCAAATGCACTACCACCATGCTCCTCGCCGACGCCAGTGCACCTACCACCAATGCTCCGCGCCGACGCCTGTGCTGGAATCTACCAAAAAGTTACTCTGTCGAAGTGTTCCTCGCCTCCCTTAATTCTCAGCCATCGCTACCAACTCCTCTTCTGACCAGGACCGTCTGTCCTACCAATTCGTGCTGACCACTCACGCAGTGCTAACCCTCCTGACGAAGTCCTGAAGATGTATCCTCGAACTCTGCAGCCGCACGCTCGTCAATCTGGACTCACGTACCTCGCCAAGTCTTCGCCGAGCCCTCGTCAAGCACAGCGATTCTACCCACCACCCACCAACACTCCCGTCACTATTAAAGTAAGTGTAACCTATTAGTGTCAGAGTAAAACTGCCTCCCTATACCCACCCTACCTTGCATACAAGTTGCCTTCTTTCAAATCAATGTACATTGCCACTTACGAACCGCACACCTACTTAAACTCTATTACTACATAAACTTCTCGCGTGTCAACCACTATGTTTTTTTTCAACACAACAAACGAATCACAACTGAGATCAAACCTAAGTGACCCACTCCCTCACCTCACACCTTATTCCCTTGACGTTAACCCATTTTTAATTGCTATCCATATTTTTCTCTATATTGGTGTTTATCTACGTTTTATTATTGTTGTTTCCTCACACGCAGTTAATTATCATTTATTTTCTTCCCTAAACAATATAACTATGCATCAATAAGTTTGGTTTCCCCCCCTTATGTTATTTATATTTACTGATACGATTTTCCGATTTAATATTGTTGTTTTCACCTGCGTTTGCACCCACCTATAAGTGATTCGTTGTATACATTCCGTCTTCACAACACCTGTAATTTTCTTTTTACTTCCCGCGCTAATCGTTCAGCTATTCACACATAGTTTTAAAGATACATGTCGATTATCCTGCCCTAAGCCAAACCCACCTACCTGACCACTCACACGGATTTCACTCAAGGATTATGATTTTTAACTAAGTGGCAATTCCTATGATAAACTAAACCCAATTCGATTTCTGACGTTCTTTCGAAGTTCGATATCTTGTCCTCAGTGAGGGTGAGAACTTTATGCTTCTGTTTAAAGTTTGTGAATATGTCACTAATGGTAGTGTCTAATGGCAACGCATATGCAGACCACCATGCTTATATAGGCTTAACACAGTTATTATTACGCAAGTTAATTTTAAGCCCGGCTCATGGCCGTAAACGAAGGAAATGCCCCCGCCGCACGAGAATTACATCATAGGGATTAAAGCCCCCGAGCGCCTTTTGAAGGCCAAAGCCACACAGGGTCCACCCCACCCCCTCGTCCTCCCCCCGGGGAAAAGGGGGGCCTCTTGGGGGGTCACATGTACTCTCGGAAAACCCAAAACAAGCCCCTTTTCACGACCCACCCAAGTCCATCTCCTTCTCGCCACATTGGGACCCCCGGTGCTCCAATTTTTCCGTGTCCCCAATTTAGGGCTTGCGGGCCACTCGCTTACACTGGCACAGCGGTGCCCCAACTCACGGGGCTTTACATCTGGTGAGTTCGGTGGTCTCCGTTACACACAAATTTATAATTTTTCATATATATACATATGTACACACCCACCCCCCCACACACCACCCAAAACCCACACACACCACACCCCACACACACCACACACACACACACACACACACACACACACACACACACAACATATAATTTTAATTAATTAATTATATAATAATATATATATAATATTATATAATACATATATTTTTTAAAATATAATATATAAATAATATATATACACATATTTTAACCAACAACACACACACACAACACAACACCCCCAAAACCCACACACACACACACAACACTATAAATAATATATTATAAAATATTATATTATATAAAATTATATATAATTATAAACACACATATAGTAATATATAATATATATATATATATATATATATAAATAAATAAAAATTTATATAAAATATAATATAAGTGTGTAAAAATTTAAATTATATATAATTAATAATAATAAAAA
This sequence comes from Penaeus monodon, assembly GCF_015228065.2. Lineage (NCBI taxonomy): Eukaryota > Metazoa > Arthropoda > Malacostraca > Decapoda > Penaeidae > Penaeus > Penaeus monodon. Next base: position 1,992 of record NW_023646620.1, on the reverse strand, counting down.
ATTTATATAATATATTATATAATATACATAAATTATATATATATATATATTATTAATGATTATATATATATATATATATATATATATATAATATATATATATTATAATTATATATATATATAATATATGTAACACTATATATATCCCAAACATAGTATGTTTTAAAATTAAAAAATTATAATATATTATATATATATATATATATATATATTATATATATATATATATATATTATATATATATACACATGATATATTTTATATATATATATTAATATATATAATATATAAAATATAATATATAAATATATATATATTTTGTATATATATATTTTGTGTGTGTTGTGTGTGTGTGTGTGTGGGTGTGTGAATTTTTCTATAGAGCATCAATCCCTCTTTTTATATCTCTACTCTGTATTCTAACAATCCTTTAAATTTTCTGTTTATACTCTATTTCCCTTTTTGCTTAATGTGTTTATCTAGACAACTGATACCAGATTGCAAAAAAAGGGGTAAGACTTTAAGTATCTGTTTGTAGTGCCCTAGGATATTTTTATACGATGTGAAGCCCGGGTTTTGACATTTTCGTTTGGTTACATTCGAAATTTTCATTTTCTAAGTGTTATACGAACTTTAATATTTAAAAACGTTGCTTTTAGAAGAAAATCTTAAGAAATGTTGATTAGTATACTAAATCATTCCTCGTTTATATTTTTTCTCTAGTTCCCCTTCTTCTGCGAAAGCACTTTAGGTTTTTTTTTGTATCATCCCAAAACCCCCCCAAAACTTTGATACATTGTTTCAAATTTCATTATGGTAGTTTTCAAAACACGTTTTTCACTGAAATTTATATGACGATGTGTTTTGAAAAAAAAATTTTTCTTTTTTGTCAGTTCCCCATTAAAAAGTTAAAAAATCAGTGAAAGTACTTTAAATTTGTATGCCCCTTTAATTACAAAAAAAAACTTGTGGAGTCTTCAAAAAAAATGGAAAAAAGTGCCGACTACTTAGGTTTTTTTATACAAACCCTCTTCGCTTCGCAAGACTGGAAATTTTAAACAATTTCAGGGTTCAGTGTCCAGACAATGGGTAATTCAAATGACACGATATTTAACTTGACTGATTGATTTAATTAAATCAAAAATCAAGATACACAGTCTTTTCATTTTTATTTTTGAGTCGTAAGTCAAATATAGAAAGGGCAAATGATTTGAAGAATTTATCCCGCCCAAGTTAATAGAAAAACCCTCATATGACTCGGGCACGTTGGAAAAATTCCCCACCATATCGTTCAAGCGACTTCATGATTTATTTTAGATTTTTACATATAAAGAAAATTATTTAATTTCACTGCAAAAAGGTACAAAATTTTTATGCACCATAAAATAAAAAAATTTTATCAAAAAAAAATGTGGCAAATTTTAAAAAATGAAAAATAAAAATAACTGCACTACTGAAATATTTCTGGAAAAAAACGCGTCTGACTAGTTCCCGGAGTGTTTTAAACGGTTCAAGGTAGAGGGCATACAACCCCGATCCAAAACTAAAAAAATGTTCAACATTGCGTGCACAACTACCAAAGGCTCTCTACCCCCCAGGGACCAGGGTTTAGCTGACAAAGACGAAGACCCTCAAACAGCGAGGATTCGCAATAGAGTATCAGACCCGACCCAGTCAATCCGAAAAATGAGGGGTCTCTGATGTATTATCACCAAGGGAAAATCTTGACCACAATCTAAGAATACTACAGGGAAAAATGAATTGCTTCTCGCAGGAATATCTTCCCATGCAAAGTGCGATCAAGAACACTGACATTGCCATGCCCAGGAGACATTTTTTTAAAAAAAAAAAATTTTTTTTTTTTTTTTTTTTTTTTTTTTTTTTTTTTTTTTTTTTTTTTTTTTTTATTTCTTTTTAAAATTTTTTATTTAAAAAATTTTTAAAATAATTAAATTTAATTTTTTTTTAAATTAAATGGGGAAAGGGGGTAAAT
>NW_023646619.1:5000-7582 GCF_015228065.2 Penaeus monodon | reverse complement strand
TTAAAAACATATTATATTATATATATATATATTATGAAAAATAATTAATATGTATATATATATATAATTAAAATAAAATTTTATATATATTATTTATATATATATATTAGTATATCGATATATATATATATATACACACACATGTATATATATACATATACACACACACACACACACACACACACATATCTATATATATATATATATATATATAATATATATATATATATATATATATTAAAAATATATATGTATATATATATATATATATTGAGAGAGAGAGAGAGAGGAGACAGAGACAGAGAGAGAGATACACACACACACACACCACACACACAACACACACACACACACACACACACACACACACAACACACATATATATATATATATATATATATATATATATATATATATATATATATATATATAGATTTTATACATATAACATACATACATATATATAATTATATATATTACATATATACATATACATATACATATATGTATGTATATAATAACAATCATAAATATATATATATATATATATTATATATATAAAATATATTATATATATATATTATATATATAAATATATATGTGTGTGTGTGTGTGTGTGTGTGTGTGTGTGTGTGGTTGTGTGTGTGTGGTGTGTGTAGGTTGTGTGTGTGTGTGTGTGTGGTGTGTGTGTGTGTGTGTGTGTGTGTGGTGTGTGTGTGGTGTGTTGTTTTGTGTGGGGGGTGTGTGTGTTATATGTATATATATATATATATATATTTTTTTTATATATGTAATAAATATTATATAAAAAAATTATATATTTTTATAAAATTTTAATATATATGTAATATATATATATACCTACGTTATACCCACTCCGAATGCAACAAAAAAACGAACACACGCATAAAATGGAACAAGATGAATTTTTTTTTTACCCCACAAAGAGTGAAAACCATACATACATAATTTTATATTATATAATAAATATTATAATTTTTTATAAATATATCTATATTTTGTGTGGGGTGGGGTGTGTGGTTTTAAAATTTATTTTAATATATATATATTATATATATATAAATTATATAGGTGTGTGTGGGTGGGGGTGTGTGTGGGGTTTGGTGTTTGGGGGTGTATGTGTGGTGTGTTTGTGGTGTGTGTGGGGTGTGGGTGGGGTGTGGGGTTGGGTGTGGTGTGTGGTTGTGGGTTTGTGTGTGTGGGGTGTGTTATTGTATATATATTTTATTTTTAATATATAGTATATAAAAAATTGTTGTGTGTGTATTTTAATTATATTTTAATATATATATAATTTAAAATATATTATTTTTTATATAATTATGGAGAGAGAGGAGGGCCAGAGACAGAAAAAGGGTACACCCCACCAACACAACCCCACACTCTCAAACACACACACACACACACACAACCCACACCCCACACACCCCCCAATATAATAATTTTTAATATATATATATTATAAAAATATATATAATAAATATATAATACTACATAAACATATTATATATATATATATTTATTATTATTTTAATATTTTTAATTATTTTATATATTTTATTATATTTATATTTTGTATTTTAAATTTTAATATATATTTTATTTAATATATATAAATATATTTTATTATATATATATATATAATAATAATATATACATATAATATACATATATGATTATATATAATTTAAAAATACATATATATTATATTATAATATATATTATATTATATTATATATTTTATATTATTATATATATATATATTTGTGGGGGTTTGTGTGTGGGTGGTGTGTGTGGGTGGTGATAATATTTTATATTAATATATATATATATATATATATATTTTAATTATTAAAATATTATAATGGTTTTTGGTGTGGGGTGTGTGGTGTGTGTGTGTGTGGGGGTGTGGTGTGTGTGGGTGTTGTTGTGGGTGGTGTTTGTGTGTGTGTGGTGTCGTGTTTGTGTGGGGTGGGGTGTGTGTGTGTGTGTGGGGGGGGTGTGGGGTTGGGTGGGGTGTGTGGGGGTTTTGGGGTGTGTGTTGTGTGGTTAATTTGGTATTATATATATATATATAATATATATATATATATTTAATATATATATATATATATATATATTTGTCTGTGAATATATATAAATATATATTATATTTATTTTATATATATAATTATAATTTATTTATTATAATATTTTTAATATAATATATTATTATATTATAAATATATATTATTATATATAAAATATACAAACACACCACACACACCCCACACACACCACACACACACACACACACCACACACCCAACACACACACACAACCACACCACGCACACACACACACCCCAAACACACACACACAACCACACACCACACACACCCACAAACCACACCCACACACCCACCACAAAAAATTTATAAAATAATAAAATATATATAATATAAATTTATATTATAAATATATAATTATAAAAACACCACACACCACCACAAAAACACACAAAAAAAAATTTTTAATATAATATTATATTATAATAATATTTTTAAAATTTTATATATATA
>NW_023646618.1:0-35477 GCF_015228065.2 Penaeus monodon | reverse complement strand
TTTCCTAAAAAGGGGTTTTTAAAAGGTTTTGGTAAAACGCCTTGTAGCAGGCTCGTTCTCTGGAAGGTATTGGGGTTTTTGGTAAAAAACCCGCCTTAAGGGGGTTTTTTAAATACATTTTATTTGGGTAACCCCGTAGCGGCTGCGTTTTTAAAGGGTGGAAATACATATTGGTAACCCCTGTAGAGGCTCGTCTCTGGGGAAAATTAAGTTGGGTTTTTGGTTATTGGTAAACGCCTGTAACGGGCTGTTTTTCTCTAAGGTTTAAATCTATTGGTAACGCCAAAAAAAGGGCTCGTTTTTAAAGGGCATTTCATTTTGGAAAACACCGTAGCACTGCTTTCTTGGAATGTTTATGTGTATGGGTAACCCTTAACAGACTGCGTTTTTGGGAATGCATTGTGAATTGGTAACGCTGTAGCAGCTGCGTTCTTAAGGTTTTAAATACATTTTGGGAAACCCCTGTAGCAGGCTGCTTTCTCCAAGGTTTTAAAATTCATATGGAAACCCCTGTAGCGCCTGCGTTCTCTAAGGTATAAAATACATATTGGTAATGCTTGCATGGTGCTTTCTAAGGTATATAAAATTTTGGAAACGCCTGTAGCGGCGGGCGTTCTTAAGGTATATAAAAAATATTGGAAAACCCCTGTGCAGGTTGATTGTCAAAGGGTGTAAAATAATTTTTGGAAACGCCTGTAGCAGGCTCCGTACTTTAGGGATAGGGGGATGGGGAATCTTGGCTTATGACTCAGTGGGTTTAAAAGGCAACCAAGTGCTACTATCGGTTTGGGAGTTCGGGGCCCCTGGTGTCACAGTGAATGCTTTTAAACTTTTCCCCAGAACAAGTATTCACCCCCTAAGAACTGTAGGTCGACGGTTTACATCATTAAGCGTTCCCCACTTACTAGCTTATTATTTTTAGGGATAGTTTTTAGTATTAATGGCAATGGGTGGCATATTTTATTTCATGGGTTAAGTATTTGTAGGTTTAGGAAATGTGGGTCATGGGTGGGTGATTCCCCATTTTCCATTTCATTTTTGTTTTTTATTTCTGTAGTATTTTCCCACTGCGGGTGTCTCTATGCAAAAACCCCTTTGTCCTTTCAGAGCCTGAAATTTTTAGGGTTATTTTGCATATTGGTAACGCCTGTAAGGGTCGTCTCAAATGTATTATGCGTATTGGTAAAGCCTGAAGCAGGGAATTCTCTAAATATTTGTGTTTTTAACGCCTATACAGGCTTCATTTTTTTCATGTTAATTTTTTTAACACCCCGCAGGCTGCTTCTCTGGGAAAGTATTGGTATTTTGGGAACGCTGTAGCAGGCTTGTTCTCTAAAGGGGTGGGAAAACAAAATTTGGGAACGACTGAAGCATGCTGTGTTCTCTAAGGTGGGAATACATATTGGTAATGCTTTTGGGAGGCTGCTTTTTTCCCAGAAAAGTTTATGCAATTGGTAACGCTGTACGGCTGCGTTCTCTGGAATGATTGTTATCGGTAAAACCCCGTAGCAGGGTGCGTTTTTTTAAGGTGGTAATACATTTGGTTATACTGTAGCAGGCTGCGTTCTCTAAGGGGTGAAAACATAATAGTAACGCCTGGGCAGGGTGATTTTCAAGGTGTGTAATACAATTGGTAAGCCTGTAGTAGGCTGTGTTTTGGTAAGGGTGTAATCATATTTTTTAACCCTGTAGCGCGATTCTCTAGAATGTATTAACGTATTTGGTAACGCCTGTAGCGGTTCCTTCTCTGGAATTTTTGTTATTGTAAAGCCGTTACAGGCTGCGTTTTTTTAAGGGGTGAAAATATTGGTTTTACCCCTAGCATGTGCGTTCTCTAGGGTGTAATACATAATAGAACGCCCGTACAGGCTGATTCTCTAAGTGGGGTAATCATATTGGTAAAGCCCGTAGTAGGCTGTGTTCTGTAAAGGGGTGAATACATATTGGTAAAAGCCTGTAGCAGGGTGATTTCTGAATGAAATTTAAACGTATTGGAAAGCCTGTAGCAGGTTTCCCTTCTTGGAAGTATTTGTATTGGTAACGCCTGTAGCAGGCGCGTTCTCTAAGGGATATAAAAACTATTGGTAACGCCTGTATGGGCTGCGTTCTCTAAGGTATATAATACATATTGGTAACGCCTGTAACAGGCTGCGTTCTCTAAGGTATATAATACATATTGGTAACGCCTGTAGCGGGCTGCGTTCTCTAAGGTCTATAATATATATTGGTAACGCCTGTAGCAGGTTACATACTTTAGGGGAGTAGAGAGGTGTAGCTTATGGCTCAGTCGGTTAAAGGCAACCAAGTGCTACTATCGTGTTTGGGAGTTCGAGGCCCTCTGGTGTCACGAGTGAATAGCTTTTCAACTATTCCCAGCACACAAGTAGGTCACAACCTATAGAATATGTAGGTCGACGGCTATACATCATTAAGCGTGTGCCCACCTTACTATGCTTATTATCTTTAGGGGATAGTGGTTTAGTAGTTAATGGCATATGGGTGCATATATTATATTTATGGGTTAAGTAATTGTAGGTTTAGGTAATGTAGGTCATAGGTCGGTGATTCCCCATTTTCCATTTCATATAGTATTTTCCATTTCATGTAGTATTTCCTACTGCGGATGTCTCTATGCAAAATCCTCTTTGTCCTTTCAGAGCGCTGTCTGCCGAGCCTACAGAAAATGGAGAACAAGAAGAAAGAGAAAAGATTAGATGGATGGATATCAGAAATCGAGAACATCGACCGGAGCCGAGACTTATACTCAGAATCTCTCTAATTCATCCCCTAGAGCAGCCTGTTCTCCAAAGCCCGCAGGTCGCCCCTTCATTGTTTTATTGTCATTGGTGTTGAGTGTGAATGTTTTATAGATACTGGCTCAGAATGTACTATTGTAAAGGCAGGGATAATTTCAATCCTTTAGATTAAAGGTAATTGTTCTTCTGAACAGTTAAGAGGTGTATCTTAGTTCTTGTTTACCAGTAGAGACTGAAGCTGTCATTAAGTTCTTTGTTGATGACAAATTATTTGTGCGTCCTAATGTGTGCTTTGTGTCTGACATTCCTTTCCCAGGAGATATTTTGATAGGAATGGATCTGTAACCACACTTCAGTTTTAAAGTATTCCATATTCTAGATCCCCCTGAACACAGACTATTTATCATTGCAAGGTGAACAGTTCCCTATTGTATATACTAATTGTAAGTCTTTAGAAATACAGGTTATCCAGTGTGTCAGCGAGTCTTCAGAAGCTCGGCAGTCTTCTTTACGTGCAATGCAACTCAGTGATTTTAGAACAGTTTCATGCCCTCCAAGGAGCGGCTTTTTTGTGTCTTGCACTGTACCAAAGTGTTTTTCAGGAGAAGTAGCTGTTGTTGCTGGTGTTGCATGTCCAGTGATTGCTCCGCATTCCCTTCACAGCGCGGAAAATCATCAGATTGATATGTGGGTGCTAAATGACTCGACCCGACCTCTTCGAATAAAGAATGGTATGTGTATTGGTGTTGTGGAAAACAGACGAAATTGTCACACTGGAAGATGATGCTTCATAGCCCCATGCACACACATACACACACACACAAACACAAACACATAGAGAGACACACAAACAAACACACTCACAAACACACAAACAGACACAGAGACAAACAAACACACTCACAAACATACACACACACCAACACACAGAGACAACACAACATAACAAACACACATACACCACACAAACACACATAGAAACTCACATATACCACACAAACAAGCACCCCGCACGGCACAAAACACACACCCCAAAAAAACACACACCACATACAAACACACACCGCATACAAACACACACCATATACAAACACACACCACATACAAACACACACCATAGAAAACATGGAAAACATAGACGAAATTGTCACACTGGAGGATGATGCTTCACAGCGCTGTGCCATGCGCACACACACAAAAACACACAAACACACACAGAGACAAACACACACACTCACAAACATACACACACACAAACACACAGAGACAAACACACACACTAACAAGCGCACACAAACACACACACACAACAAACACACAAAGAAACTTACATATACACACAAACAAACACACCCACAAACAAACACACACAAACACACAACACACCACATACAAACACATCACATACAACACACACCACATACAAACAGACACCACATACAAACACACACACAAACAAACAGGAAAAAACACAAAAAAAACGACACACACACAAACACAAACGCATAGTAATATAGAGAAATCTTATGAGAATTCACATTCTTTTATGATATTAGACCAGCTAAAGTATTGCGTTTCCCAGATATTGGCAAGAGAGAACCACGTCTACTCCTGATGAAGCTGTGAGATTTGCAGATACTTGGACTCCTGCTCATGGATCTCACACGAATCGAACACCGGTCTCCACAGAGGTAAGAGGATGGTTCAGACCAAATGGTTGGTTCCAGAAGAAGCTGAGGAGAAAGCTCCGAGACCTAAAGTAACATGTCATGGTTGTGGTGAAGTCGGGCACATCGACCACGTGCCCTAAAAACCCTTTTGCTTTCAAACGACAATCTAGTTCTACCCATCAATTTTTCATTTGATGACAACTCGCCTGGTAAATTCTTAACTTGTGGCACCATCAATGGTTTTTGTTCTCGGCAAAGCTCCGAGATTCCGGCTGTTCTTGTTATTGCTGCTGAACACTTACTCCAGGATGTTGACCTGACATCATGTCAGTGGACTAGAGTTTCTTATTATCTTGGGCATACAGACACTTTCCCTCTAGTTAAATGTTTCATTCGATGTCCATATTATGTTGGATGGGTTAAAGCTGTAAGGGCAGAAATCAAAGTTTGCTCTGTGTTAAACGGGAACATTCCAGGTGTTAAAAAATCATAACCCTGATGCTGTTACTAGTAAAATCTACTACCAGTTGAGCTGTGTCTGACCATATTGAAACTAACCGTGTACTGTACCAGTTACACAATGACTATGTTACTGATGATATGTTGAAGCAGTTGAAACTAGATCATGTAAAATTAAGAGAGTCCATCCTCTAGTATTAGCAAAGTTAGAAGCTCTCAATATCACACCTTCGGAATTGGTCAAACTCCAGTCAACTTGTCCATCTTTGTCAGGTGTCAGGTGCAAAGCTAATGCTGGGGAAACAGAAGACATGCGCGATGGCTGGTGTGTATAAATATGAGGAAGGAATGGTTTGATCTACGGCTCCCGTGTGAATTGCAAATTCTGTGAAAGGCGAAACCTCTCTGGTTGTAGCTGCTGACTGCCGGAAGATAATTCTCAGTCTAGTGCATGAAAGTCCACTTGCAAGCCATTTCTCACACCGTAAGACAGAAATTAAGGTAAGAGAAAAATTTTATTGGCCTGGAATGGTTGCTGACATCAAGAAACTGCAGGTTTGTGAGAAGTGCTAGAGAATGTCCAGTAAAGTCATGATAAATCCAGCCCCATTACAGCCAAAACCTTTTAATGACAAAACTTTTCTCGTGTTGCGATCCCTATCACTCTCCAGGTAAAAGCCTTTGATTCAGTGTCTGTAGCGTAGGCTTTACTAGTGTTTTTCTCTGGTAGGCATTCCCAGGGAGATACGCTCACAGAGCTAGCATTACTTCCCAAATTAAGGGTGAGTTCCAAGTTCCTCAATAAAAGCCCCTTTTCACAACTTACCCTCATAGTTGTAAAAGGCAGGATGTATACAACGATTTTCCATCCACAGGCTAATGGCATGTTGAGAGGACCGATTGGTGGTGAAAAAGCCCCAACCACTCTACTGGTGACTTTGCCTCATGATTTGGGGGGAACTGCTTCCCTATGTTCGTCTTGCTTTTAATACAGCTTTCATAGGTCTACAGGGGAACAACATTGTACCTTGTAATGGTTTACCATGGAAGCTTTCCTCAGGTAAACACAAAATATATGGAGGTGGATCCAGAAGCTGCATATGTCCCAGCAGCTACAGGAAGCTCGGGGCGTATTGCTACAGAAACGCCGTCCAGGCCTGTGAAAAATGGACCAGGTATTACAATAGGCACATAAACAAAAAAAAAAAAAAAAAAAAAAAAAATGTGGCTGATATAGGTGAACCTTGTCTCTTAAAAGATTTTCTAAACAGGGAGGTAGACGACGTCGTACTGTACTTTTCCTAAGGACCAACCGAGTGGTGGTAAAAAACGCCCTAGCCACTCTACTAAAACTTTCCCTCATGAGTGGGATGAACTGTTTTCCCTATGTTCGTCTTACTGTTAATACAGTTGTTCATAGGTCTACAGAACAACCATTGTCCCTTGTAATGGGTCCCATGGAAGTTTTTCCTCAGGTAAACACAAACTATATGGAGGGGGATCCAGCGGCTAAAAGAAGCTCGATGCATTGTTGCAGAAACGTCCCCCCCAGGCCTGTAAAAAAATGGACCAGGGATTACAATAAGCACACAATCAAAAAAAAGTTTGCGGCAAATATAGTGACCTTGTACTCTTTAAAGATTTTTCTAAATAGGAAGGTACGACGTCGTACTGTACTTGGTCCTAAGTGGTTTTGGCCCTGCAAGGATTATAAAGTCACTGGGCCCCTGTGACAAGGATCATTAAGGATCTTGCTCCTCCACAGACGGAACGAAAGCTTCGTCTCAATCAGTTACGTCCCTTCGACGTCAGTGATGAGCTGCACTTTCCACAGTCTATGGGAATGGTGAGGCTAAGGGTTTTACCCTTCCCCAACAGATGATCCAGCATTCCTGACGATCTTGCTGAAGTGCTGTTACTCTCTGGCGCCGTTTTACCTAACAAGCTATAATCTTACAGGATGCCTCGAAAGGGCTGTGACCTGCTTCCTCTTTTTGCTTTTGATTTTGAACTGCACATTATTTATGTATCTTTAGTTCTGTTTTGTTTGTTGTATATATATATATATAAAATATAATAATATATAATTTGATAATTTGATATATTTCTGTTTTATTTATTTAAAACTATTACCTTGATCTTATCCCTGCTCATCATATTTCTTACTGTACTGTATTTTTTTTTTTTCATTTCTTGTTTGATATTGTTGTCTTATGGCCTTGTCTGGGCCTGTTTTTTTTTTTTTTTTTTTCTATTGCTTTTTCCCTTCCTTGGTTTTGTTTTATTTGAGTTTCTTTTAATTTTAGGTTGTATTCTGGTTTTTTGATATATTTATGCACAGGAATATTTTTTTCATTTGTATGCAAAATTTTGTTCACAGCTAAATCTAAAGTACTAATTCGCTCTTTTCGCAGGGTGTTGCCGTTATACGCTATCCAGCCGCAGTTTTTGGTTGGTATTAGAAAGGGGAGGTGTCGGCGTCTGTCCATGGTCCCTGTCTCGCTCGGGCCCTCTTCTCAGGACCTGTGTGGCGGCGTTGTCCTCTGTTTGTTTGGGTGTCGGCTTCGATCGCTCCTCTCGTGGGCCCCGGGGCCTGCCGATACGTTCTGGAGTGAATGGGCCGGACCGAGCGTGAGGGACCGCCGGAGAAAGTTAGAAGCCTTCGACGAACGTTGACGATGGAGAGAGAAGATCGAAGTCCCGGAGGGGAGGGATGATGTAGTGAAAGAAACTGCTGCATCTTCTCTCTGTTGCCGTTGACGGAGCCGAAATCCGTGAATGGGGCTGCCTCTCGCCACCTGAATATACTTTAAAGAGAGTATTGACAATCCATTGATTGTAGTTTTACTTTATGTTCAGTTTGGCTTTTTAGCTTGTGTGATGTTTGCCTTTTTATGTTCAGTTTGCCTTTTTATATTGTGTGATGTTTGCCTTTTTAGCTTGTGTGATGTGTGTGCATGTGTTGATTCTTTTAATCTTTTATCCGTCCTCATTTTACTCTTTTTTTTCTAAAGTTATTTCTATTTATTTTCCTCCTTTAATGATTTGTATTTTCCTGTGTTCCTGTAGTCCTTTACTGTCAATTTTACTTAATTTCCACATCTTTATCACTTCGTAATCTTTTGGTTATCTTTTTTAATCTTCTAATTTATTTTTACTATCCTTATTTATTGGTTCGGGGAAGCTTTAAAATAACTCGTTCATAGAGACCGTGCGCGCCCTCTAACTTTAAAAGGGGCCGAAACATTGTACTGGGGCTCTCTTTTCTCTTATCTTGAGAAACTTAAAAATCTCCTTGCGGGCGTCTCTTTTGCCGTGTGACGAGGGTTTGGATGCTGATTTCTTTTCGCCTGGGTATTTGTAAATACGTGGCCAAGTGCACATGCTATACATACAACTGAATTAAGATAATCTGGTGCCAAATTAATGTATAAATGATCAGAATTCTCTTTTTTACCCCCACCCTCAGTCAGTTTTATTTGTTCATGATTCTCTGCTGTCTTGCTTATTTCATTTATCCATTTTTTTTTTTTTTTTTTTTTTTTTTTTTTTTTTTCTTACCCATTTTCTGTTGTAAGGTTTTAAAATATTAGAAATGAAAAGTCAGACTCGGGACGCAACACCCAAACGAAGCCTAAAGAATAAGGTTGGCAGTACTGCAGCCCTACACCATGGCACGCCCGCTACCACTAGCCAGGGCGTTGCAAATCACTACAACTATATATTTTATGGTGGACAGTCAGTGGGAGTGATTGTAGAAAGCCGGTTGGCTTTATCAGTTCACTGTACCTGTTACACAAATGACTAATGTTACGATGATATGTTGAAGCAGTTGAAACTAGATCATGTAAAATTAAGAGAGTCCATCCTCTAGTATTAGCAAGTTAGAAGCTCTCAATATCACACCTTCGAATTGGGCAAACTCCAGTCAACTTGTCCATCTTTGTCAGTGTCAGGTGCAAAGCTAATGCTGGGGAAACAGAAGACATGCGCGATTGGCTGGTGTGTATAAATATGAGGTAAGGAATTTGGGTTTTATCTACGGCTCCCGTTGAATTGCAAATTCTGTGAAAGGCGAAACCTCTCTGGTTGTAGCTGCTGACTGCCGGAAGATAATTCTCAGTCTAGTGCATAAAAGTCCACTTGCAAGCCATTTCTCACACCGTAAGACAGAAATTAGGTAAGAAACAATTTTATTGGCCTGGAATGGTGCTGACATCAAAGACAACTGCGGGTTCTTGTGAGAAGTGTTTAGAGAATGTCCAGTAAGTCATGATAAATCCAGCCCCATTACAGCCAACCTTTTATGACAAACTTTTCTCGTGTTCGATCCCTAACACACTCCAGGAAAAAGACATTGATTCAGTGTCTGTAGCCAAGGCTTTACTAGTGATTTTCTCTGGTAGGCATTCCCAGGGAGATACGCTCACAGAGCTATGCATTTTTACTTCCAAATTAAGGGGTGAGTTCACAAGTTCCTCAATAAAAGCCCTTTCACAACTTACCCTCATAGTTGTAACGGCAGGATGTATACAACGATTTTCCATCCACAGGCTAATGGCATGGTTGAGAGGACCGTTTGGTGGTGAAAAACGCCCTAACCCTCTACTGGGTTGACTTTGCCTCATGATTGGGATGAAACTGCTTCCCTAGTTCGTTTTGCTTTTAATACAGCTGTTCATAGGTCTACAGGAGAACAACCATTGTACCTTGTAATGGGTCACCATGGAAGCTTTTCCTCAGGTAAACACAAACTATATGGAGTGGATCCAGAAGCTGCATATGCCCCAGCAGCTACAGGAAGCTCGACGTATTGCTACAGAAACGTCCGTCCAGGCCTGGTAAAAAATGGACCAGTATTACAATAGGCACATACACAAAAAAAAAAAAAAAAAAAAAAAAATGTGGCTGATATAGGTGACCTTGTACTCTTTAAAGATTTTTCTAAACAGGGAGGTATACGACGTCGTACTTTACTTGGTCCAAAGGACCAACCGAGTGGTGGTGAAAACGCCCTAGCCACTCTACTAGACTTTCCCTCATGAGTGGGATGAACTGCTTCCCTATGTTCGTCTTACTGTTAATACATTGTTCATAGGTCTACAGAACACCATTGTACCTTGTAATGGGTCACCATGGAAGCTTTTCCTCAGGTAAACACAAACTATATGGAGGGGGATCCAGCGCTACAAAAAGCTCGATGCATTGTTGCAGAAACGTCCCCCCAGGCCTGTAAAAAATGGACCAGGGTTTAAACAAAAAGCACACAATCAAAAGAAGTTTGCGGCTAATATGGTGACCTTGTACTCTTTAAAGATTTTCAAAATAGGAAGGTAGACGACGTCGTACTGTACTTGGTCCTAAGTGGTTTTGGCCCTGCAAGGATATCAAGTCACTGGGTCCTGTGACAAGGATCATTAAGGATCTTGCTCCTCCACAGACGGAACGCAACTTCGTCTCAATCATTACGTCCCTTCGCCGTCAGTGATGAGCTGCACTTTCCACAGTCTATGGGAATGGGGGAGGCTAATGGTTACCCTTCCCCCAACAGATGATCCAGACATTCCTGACGATCTTGCTGAAGTGCTGTTTACTCTCTGGCTGCCGTGTACCTAACAATCTATAATCTTACGGGATGCCTCGAAAGGGCTGTGACCTGCTTCCTTTTTTTTGTTGCTTTTGCGTTTTGAACTGCACATTATTTATGTATCTTTTAGTTCTGTTTTGTTTTTTTTGAAATATATATATATATATATATATATAAAATAATATAGATAGATAGATAGATAGATAGATTTCTGTTTTATTTATTTAAAACTATTACCCTGATCTTATCCCTGCTCATCATTTTTTTCTTACTGTCTGTATTTTTTTTTTTTTCATTCATTGTTTGATATTGTTTGTCTTATGGCCCTTTGTTCTGGCCTGTTTTTTTTTTTTTTTTCTATTGCTTTTACCCTTCCTTGGTTTTGTTTTATTTGAGTTTCTTTAATTTTAGGTTGTATTCTGGTTTAGATATATTTTTTGCACAGGATATCTTTTTTCATTTGTATGCAAATTGTGTTCACAGCTAAGTCTATTCTAATTTCCCAGCTCTTTTCGCAGGTGTTGCCTTTATATACGCTAGTCCGCCGCATTTTAGGTTGGTATTAGAGGCAGGTGTCGGCGTCTGTCCTGGTCGTGTCTCGCTCGTCCCTCTTCTCAGGACTGTAGTGGCGGCCGTTGTCCTCTGTCGTGGGTGGTCGGCTTCCGATCGCTCCTCTCGTGGCCCGGTGCTGCCGATACGTTCTGGAGTGAATGGGCCGCCGAGCGTGAGGGACCGCCGGAGAAAGTTAAAGCCTTCGACGAACGTTGACGATGGGAGGAAAGATCGAATCAGGAGGGGAGGGATGTTGTAGTGAAAGAAACTTCTGCATCTCTCTCTGTTGCCGGTGACGGCGGCTGCCTCTCGCCACCTAAATATACTTTAAAGAGATATTGACAATCCAGTGATTGTAGTTTTTACTTTATGTTCAGTTTGGCTTTTAGCTTGTGTGATGTTTGCCTTTTTATGTTCAGTTTCCCTTTTTTACCCTTGTGTGCCTTTTTAGCTTGTGTGATGTGTGTCATGTGTTGATTCTTTTAATTTTTTATCTCGTCCTCATTTTACTCTTTTTTTCTAAAGTTAGTATTCTATTTATTTCCTCCTTTTAATGATTTGTATTTTCCTGTGTTTCCTGTATCCTTTACTGTCAATTTTACTTAATTTCCAGCATCTTTATCACTTCGAAATCTTTTGGTTATCGTTTTATCTTCTAATTATTTTTACTATCCTTATTTAATTGGTTAGGGGGAAGCTTTAATAAAACTCGTTCTTTAGAGACCGTGCGCGCCCTCTAATTTTAAAAGGGGCCGCACATTGTACTGGGGCTCTCTTTTCTCTATCTTGAAAAGCTTAACATCTCCTTGCGCGGCGTCTCTTTTGCCGTGTGACTGAAGATTTGGATGCTGATTTCTTTTCGCCTGGATATTTGAAAGTACGTGGCCAAGTGCACATGCTATACATACAAACGAATTAAGATAATCTGGTGCCTAAATTAATGTATAAATGATCAGAATTCTCTTGTTTACCCCCACCCCTCAGTCAGTTTTATTGTCATGATTCTCTGCTGTCTTGCTTATTTCATTTTATCCATTTTTTTTTTTTTTTTTTTTTTTTTTTTTTTATCTTACCCAGTATCTGTTGTAAGGTTTTAAATATTAGAACATGAAGAGTCAGACTCGGGGACGCAATCACCCAGACGAAGCCTAAAGAATAAGGTTGCAGTACTGCAGCCCTACACCAGGGCACGCCCGCTACCACTAGCCAGGGGCGTTGCAAATCACAACAACTATAAAATTTTATGGTGGACAGTCATTGGGAGTGATTGTAAAAGCCGGTTGGTTTTTATCAGTTCATTAGTAATGAGGTAAGTCTTGTTTGTTTATTAAGCTCGTTTTCTTTGCACCGGCCTTCACCCGTTGCTGTTGTCTTTCCCTTTTAAATGTTTTAATGGTTTAACTCCGTCCTGTATGTGTGATATGTATAGCCTCCACATTTTTTTGGTCTTGATTTTTTTCCTAGTTTAATTTTACTACTTTGTGTTCTTATGTTACTTACGTGTTTAAATCAGTTTGTTTGATTTTAGTATTCCATTTATTTTGCTCCTTTTACTGCTTTGTATTTTCCTGTGTTCCTGTAGTCCTTTACTGTCAATTTTACTTAATTCCCAGCATCTTTTCAATGTCCCACATAAAAAAAATAATAATAATAATTTTGAGTTCTTTATCCTTCATTTTACTATGTTTTGTATTATTTATTTTAGGGGTCCATTTCTAGCTTTTTACGGTTTGATTTTTAGTAGGCTTCGTTTATATTTTTACTGTGTTCTGTGTCTCTTTTGGCTTTCTCTGTATAATCTTTTAGTGTGCACCTTTTACTTCAATTTTACTTGCATGTTTTAACTGTCTTATTTAACTTTATCAAATGTATTATTGTCTCATTTAACTTTTCAAATATTTATTGGCCCTTTTATCTCAACTTTTGCTAACCTTGACCCTACATTATAGTTTCTTTTGTAGATTTTAGATCTGCCTATCAGTTCATTGGGCCCTAGAACAAGGAGGAATACGCACAATTCACAACCTCTGCAACCCAGGAATCTAGTTCAAACCGCCCTTTCCCCACAGGTGTTATGCCGCCTTAGAGGAACCTCTTGGACTGACAATAGTGGACGAATTTACAGGGTAAGTTGAAAATGAACAATTAGAAGCGGTGGCCGAATTCCCCCGTTTTTTTCCTCAGTCCACAACAGTTGGATTCTCAGGCACCCCGGGGTTTACAGTTCCGGGTATCCAGCATCATATCACGGCAAATAGGGGTGCCCCCTTGTACATGTCAGTGGCGCCTCCCAAAGCTATTATTTTGGTATAACGATAATAATGATATAAAAAAAAAAACTATCTTTTGTAAACTAGAAATGTATTCCCAACAGCTTTTTCCCCCTTTTTCTAATGTATTAGATTGAACCCAAACATGCATGGTGAGTAAAACAATCGTCATTTTAAAAGCTCATGTAGCATAAGTTCATAAGCGATATATAAACTTGATTTACAAATTGCCGAGAATCACTTACGTTGAAAATCATTAATTAATCAAAATTCTTTTTATTAGAATATTGCAACGTCCTTTGGGGGGGTACCTGAGTAAACAACCATCGAACACGAGCTGACTATTATTTTTTTTTTTTTTTTTTTTTTTTTTTTTTTTTTTTTTTTTTTTTTTTTTTTTTTTTTTTTTTTTTTTGCTCGTGTGTGTGTGTGTTTGTGTGTAGCTGTGTGTGTGTAGCTGTATGTGCCTAGGAATGGGTGTTTATTAATGTAGAACGATTTATAACAGCTTATTTTTTTTTAATATACGCCAATCTTTTCAAACTCATTTCAAAGTATATAATGGTGTTTACTGATATCTAAACCAGTCCTCACAGCCATGTGCTGTTATATCCTGGTACAGCTTCCGCCAGCTGCCCACAAAAAAAACCCTCCAAGACATTAAATTAATATTATCTATAACCTAATGCTTGCTGTAGCTCAGTGTTATTTCTTGACTTAGACATTGTTAAAATTCAGTTAAAGGATATACTTATCATTCAGGTTTTCTATAATAAAGCTGATACTTAATGTCGAAGATTCCGTAATATCGAATATGAAATAACAAATTGAAATTGTTATTAAAGCAACCAATCATCATTAACTTTCACGTTATTTTATTTCATTTTTTGTTGTATTTTTTTTTTAATGTGTTTTTATTTTTTTTATATATTTTTTTTTCTGTATTACCCTTAGATAAACAAATTGATTTCTCTTGAATCTTGAAAAGGTTGTCCATTCTATTATTTGGGCCCAGCTTTTATTCTTAAGAATCTCTCTACTTTTGCATTTTTTTATTTTCAGCATTCTTGGGTTAAGTTGATTATCATCCCCAAGGGTGCCTCTATTTAACGCCCTACTTTTTTTTTGTTTTACAGTGGCTGCCACCTCTTCGTCCAGGATTTATTAGGTGAGTTTTCTGTATTGGAGTACTTATGTCCATCCTTTTTTCCTCCTCCCCCTCCTACTCTGTGGCTTGATGAGTTAGCGCAGATGCGGGCGGTGGTAGTAGGGTTCCCCTTTGGGTTTGGACTGACCTTGGCGGCTCAATGGACACTTGCCATGGCGTGGAGTGCCCTCCGCCTGCCCTCCCATGCGTGGGTGTGGGTCGTGGGAGCACAGGTTAAGTAAAACCCCGTGCGGCAAAGGGAACCAAGGCTCTGTGCAGCTTGACGGATATCTGGTACGGTCGTGGAGCGTCTCCTCCGCTCCTCGTGAGAGACATTTTTCGCCCTCGCAATGCGTGAGTGTGGGTAGTGGCCCCTTGGGCGCGCCTAAGGGTGCCTCGTCCCTCTGGCAGCTTGATGGATATCTGCCAGGTTTAAGGAGTGCCCCTCCGCTCGTCTCGCACAAGGTCTTGCGATAGTGCCAGCAAAAGGTGAGGTGTCACCTCGTGCACCTTTGGGGTGCCACGTTCTAGGCAGTAGAAGGGGTTTTGTTGAAACTAGAACTTCCTTGGGGATCTGAGATCGCCGCTCTGCTTTCTTAAGCTTGTCGTCACACATCTCCCCTCCTCCTCTACTCTCCATACCCCTTTCCCATATCCCTGACATGTTAGGGTTTTTAGGGTTTTAGCCTATATTTGTAACGCCCGTAGCAGGCTGCATTTCAGGGTGTATTATGCATATTGGTAGCGTCTGTAGCAACCCTGCGTTCTCTAGACTGTTTTATGCGTATTGGTAACGCATGAAGCAGCTACATTCTCTAAAAGGATTTATGCCATTGTTAACGCCTATAGCAGGCTGCGTTTTCTAACGTGTATAATATTAGAAACACTGTAGCAGGCGTGCATTCTCTGGAATGTATTGTGTATTGGTAACGCCTGTAGCAGGCTGCGTTCTCTGAAGTGTATTGTGTATTGGTAACGCCTGTAGCAGGCTGTGTTCTCTAAGGTGTGTAATGCATATTGGTAATGACTGAAGCAGGTTGGGGTTCCCCTAAGGTGTGTAACCATATTGGTAACCCTTGTAGCAGGCTGCGTTCTCTCGAATGTATTATGCGTATTGGTAACGCCTGTAGTAGGCTGCGTTCTTTAAGGTGTGTAATACATATTGGTAACGCCTGTACAGGCTGCGTCTCTAAGGTGTGTAATACATATTGGTAACGCCTGTATCAGGCTGCGTTCTCTAAGTTATATAATACATATTGGTAACGCCTGTAGCAGGCTGCGTCTCTAAGGTATATAATACATATTGGTAACGCTTGAAAGCAGGTTGCGTTCTCTAAGGTGTATAATATATGTTGGTAATATCTGTAGCAGGCTACGTACTTTAGGGGAGTAGGGAGGAGTAGGAATTTGTGGGGCTTATGGCTCAGCCCGGTTAGAGGCAACCAAGTGCTACTATCGTGTTTGGGAGTTTAAAGGCCCTCGGGTGTCACGATGAATAGCTTTTCAACTATTCCAGCACACAAGAAAGGTCACAACCTATAGAATCTGTAGGTCGACGGCTATACATTATTAAGCGGGGTGCCCACCCTACATGTTTTTATCTTTAGGGGATAGGGGTTTTTTAGTAGTTAATGGCATAGGGGTGCATATATTATATTTATGGGTTAAGTAATTTGTAGGTTTAGATAATGTAGGTCATAGGTAGGGATTCCCCATTTTCCATTTCATTTATTTCTGGGATGGATGTAGTATTTCCTACTGCGGATGTCTCTATGCAAAATCCTCTTTGTCCTTTCAGAGCGCTGTCTGCCGAGCCTACAGAAAGTGGAGAACAAGAAGAAAGAGAAAGATTAGATGGATGGATATCAGGAAACGAGAACAAGATGACAGACGTGCATAAAGTGCCGGCCAACAGCTAATGCTTTTTTCTCTTATTTCGGGTTTTTACTAATAACCTGTGAAAATTTATCAAGTCTTCCATTTCTAGATTCCAGATGTTCCGTCTCTACCACTTTCCAAAGTTTACCTTTCCTTTTTACTTTTCCTGTTGCACCAGGTAATCCCCATTATTCCACTCCGTCTACCACATCCTGTCCTACACCCACCTTAATGTCTGCTCCTCGAATCTATCCCCTCTTCCTCACACAAGAAAACCACTGTTTCTCAGACCTTTGCTTGACGGCCTGATATTTTTATTTTACAAGGAGCTGGACTGATCTCTATTTCTTATAAGAAACCATGTTCCTTTATGATACCTTGCGATTTTCATTTTAAGGGTTTTTAAATTTTTATTTATTATTTTTATTCACTATCCCCAGGACTTGGTTTTATTCTTCTGTTGGCTTTTACTCTTCTGTGCTTTTGCTTACTCTTAGCCTTTGCTTTTTTTTTTTTTTCTGTTGGTTTTTTTTTTTATTTTACGTTCCTTCGAGATGCCCCTTTCATGCTTTCTACGCCGCCGTGTTTTAAGAGATTTTTAAAAATATTATTTAAAGGTCTTTTACCTAAGGATCATCTAGGATTTTTTTTTTTTTTCTCAGTAGTTAGTGTAAGCCTTTAGCTTAGCACTTCATTTTGGAAATTGCTTTTATTTGTGCACGGCAGTTTTTAATAAGCATAGGGCCCCTTTTTGTATTCTTTTGTTTTCCTGGTTTTATATATTATTATTTCCATATGTTTTTTGTTTGTTTAATTATTACTTTAAATGAGCATTAAGTGATACACACTGGAACTTACCCCCAAGTAATTCTCATGTTACCAGACCTTCAGGGGATCTGTACACAAGGGGATATTTCAGGTACCGACTTATGTCCCTTACTAGCAAAGAGGAAGGAAGTCAATAGTGCGGGCCCCCTGGCCACGGATGCCCTTAGTTGTTCACCACACAGGTTATCCAGTGTGTCACGAGTCTTCAAAGCTCAGTAGTCTTCTTTAGCTGCAATGCAACTCAGAGTTTTTAGAACTTTTTTCATGCCCCCCCAGCAGCGGCTGTTTTGTGTCTTGCACTGTACCAAAATATTTTTTCAGGAGAAGTAGCTGTTGTTGCTGGTGTTGCATATCAAGTGATTGTTCCGCATTCCCTTCACAGAGTGTAAACTCATAAGATTGATGTGTGGGTGCTAAATGACTCGACCCCGACCTCTTCGCCTGAAGAATGGTATGTGTATTGGTGTTGTGGAAAACATAGACGAAATTGTCACACAGCCCTGTGTCATGCACACACACACAACAAAAAAAAAAAAAAAAAAAAAAAAAACAAACACATAGACAAACAAAAACCCACACACACAAACACACAAACAGACACAGAGAAAAACACACACACCCCAAACCCACACAGAGACAAACACACAAACACACAAACAACAAGCACACACACACACACACACACAAAGGACAAAGAAACACACAAACACAAAAACATACACATAAACACACACACAAAAAAACACACACACAAAACACACGCACAAACAAAATGCACAAACATACGCACAAACACACGCTCAAACACACACACAAAACAAACACACACACAACAAACACAAACACACAAAAAAACTCACATATACACACAACAAGCACACGCACGCAAAGACAAACACGCACAAACCACACCAATGCAAACACACCCCACATACAAACACACACCACATACAAACACACACCACAACAAACAACCACATACAAACACACACCAACTACAACACACACCAACTACAAAAAACACACCGCATACAACACACATACGTAAAAAAACAGCACACACACACACACAAAAACAGACACACAGACATACACACACACAAACATAAACCCATAATCACAAACACACAAATAAAAACGCATAAACACAAGCAAACCCATAAACACACACACACACAAACACAAACGCATAAACACACAAATAAAAAAATACGCAAACACATACACACACACACAAACACAAACACATACACCCCAAAAAACAAACACCACACACACAAACATAATGACAAACACCTTTTATTGTAAAGGAATGACATTTTCGTTTTTAAAAAGATCACTAATGGGAGATATTAGCAAGATATTGTGTGACAAACAGCATGCGACTTGTAATTCGACAGTAGGTCTTGGGTGTTCAGGTGTTCAGCTATAATTGGAAAGGAAGAAGGCTGGTGACGGGGCCATCCGTGACATGGCGAAGGTGGGGCCACTAAGTATGGGTTCATTGTCTCGTTTAGTCACTCTCGACCATCCACACATGGTAAGGGTTGATTAATTAGGGTATTGGGATTGACGGAGAAGTCTGGGTATTTTTTGTGTATATATAATTTAATTTTCTTAGAATCAGGTAAATGAACGTAAAAGTTATTATTTTCGGACTTATCGCTGAAAGCAGGGAAAGTGGAACTGGAAAAGAAGGAAACTAAAAATCTGTGAAAGTGGGAAAAAAAGGGAAGTAAATAATTTGTGTGTGGAATGTTGTGTATATATTTTTGGAGTGTAGTAAATAGACAAAGGGTGAATTAGGTTTCGATTTAGCCCGAGACGAAACGAGCCCATTGATAAGAACCTATTATTCACAAGGGGCGTAGTGAGTAGGATTGGTAGTCTCTGTGTTTGCCAACCATATTTCACCGTATATTTCGGGGAAAGCCGGGCACAAGCTGGCTCAAGCCAGGCTCAAACCAGGCACAGGCCAGGCACAGGCCGGCACAGGCTAGGAACAGGCCAGGCACAGGCCTGCCCCCCCTGATCATCCTTGGGGCCTTGAATAAATTTGTTCAAAGTGTGATTCCGTGTTATATTAAATTATTATTTTTTAAATTATTATTTTAATATATATTTTTCTTTTGTGATGGCAGATTTTGAGACACCGGTGAGGCAGACAGATACCCAAGGACTCTCAGGTGATGCTCTGTCCCATCATGTGAGCAAACGACAAAATATCTACGGGGAAAAAAGAGGTAAAAGAGAGCGTTACAAAAATGAAAGGGTACGACTCATTTCATGAACTTAAAATGACGAAAATCCGTACCAGTAATAATGCCTCCATCACCCCAGTATTCAATGAGGATGCTGAGCTAAGGTACCCGCAATTGATGCAGAAGCATTGGCAGTTGTCGGGGAGTTAGAGCATTGACCCTAGTAGAGCCATTGCAGCCATCTGGCTTCAAGATATTGAACCTCAAACATCAGACTTCAGCAGTTAGAAGATCCTCTTTGGAAGGAAGTTATCTCTTAGAAAGGAAAAACTTGCCAAGCGTCGCGTTTCCCGTTTTGCCTAGATGAGTTTGAAATAAAAGGTGATGTACTTTACCATGTGTGCCATTTTCCAGATGGGGTCCTTCATCAGTTAGTGGTACCAAAGGCCCTCCGTAGAGCGGCACTTCGACTCACTCATTATTGTAGCCTCAGTGCAGCTCACCAAGGGACTTAACGCACTCCCTGTAAGTTATGTGACATGTTTTACTTTCCAAACATGCTTCGTACCGTCAAAGATTTTGTTGCCAGCTGCCAAGCTTGTAAACGACATAAAGGTGCAGCTCTTGCTTTCCAGCAACCACTTCGCTTGATCTCCTTGAGCTTAAATACAACTACTGAGGAAATAGGTATTTTGCTACCCCATACTGAGATTTTTTTTCCCCATTTTATGACCTTGTTTGGCCCCCCCAAAGTTACTACAAAAATGCCAATGGCACAGAATTCAAGAATGTCCTCTTTTCTAAAGTCTGCGAGTTGCTAAGCATCAAGAGCAGTTATACAACCATTTTCCATCCACAGGCTAATGGCATGGTTGAGAGGGAAAAGTGGTTTGGCCCTGCAAGGATTATAATCACTGGGTCCTGGACAAGGATCATTAGGGATCTTACTCCTTCACAGAAGGCAAGCAAGCTCGATCTCAATCAGTTACGTCCCTTCGACGTCAGTGATGAGCTGCATTTTCCACAGTCTAGGGGAGATGGTGAGGCAACAGTTGATCCAGACGTTCCTGACGATCTTGCTGAAGTGCGGTTACTCTCTGGCTGCCGTGTACCTAACAGCTATAATCTTATAGGATGTCCCCGAAAGGGCAGTGACCTGCCTTCCTCTTTTGTTGCTTTTGAGTTTCGAACTGCACAATATTTCTGTTCTTATAGTTCTGTTTTGTTTGTTGTATATAAAATATAAATTTTAAAACTCTTACCTTGATCTTATCCTTTCTCATCATATCTTATCTTACTGTGATGTCTTTTTATTTGTATTTCGTTATTGTTTTAATATTGTTTTTTCTTATGGCGTTGTGTGGCCCCTTTTTTATTTCCTTTTTTTATCTTTATTTTTTTTTGCATTTATCCTTCCTTTTTTTTTTTTTTTTTTTATTTGGTGTTTTTTTTAAATTTAGGTTGTATTCTAGTTTTAGATATATTTATTGCACTGGATTTTCTTTTCATTTGAATGCATATTGTGTTCACGCTAAGTCTATGTACTAATTGAGCTCTTTTCGCAGGGTGTTGCCGTTATGCTCTAGTCCACCACAGTTTTTATGGTCGGTATTAGAGGGCAGGTGGTCGTGTCTCGCTCGTCCCTCTTCTCGGAACCTGTAGTGGCGCCCGTTGCCCTCTGTCGTGGGTGGGTGGTCGGCCTCCGATCGCTCCTCTCGTGGTCTCTGTGCGTTCCCCTGTTACAGCCTGGTGCCTGCCGATACGTTCTGGAGTGAATGGGCCGGACCGAGCGTGAGGGACCGCCGAGAGTTAGAAGCCTTCGAGAACGTTGACGATGGAGAGGAGAAGATCGAAGTCAGGAGGGGGGGAACATGTAGTGAAAAAACCGCTGCATCCCTCTCTGTTGCCGGTGACGGAGCCCGTAAAAGTAAAAGAAAAAAAATCCCAAAAGTCGAAAAAGCGGCAAAATCTAGCGAAATATAGCCTTTTGAGAGTAGACTCCAAAATGACGTTTTTTCCATTCATTTGATGATTCTGGCAATTATTAGGTACTTTCATCGGGATCCGTGAATGCGGCTGCCTCTCGCCACCTGAATATACTTTAAAGAGAGTATTGACAATCCAGTGATTGTAGTTTACTTTATGTTCCCGTTTGCCTTTTTTGTTCAGTTTGCCTTTTTACTTGTGTGATGTGTGTGCATGTGTTGATTCTTTTAATCTTTTATCTCGATCTCATTTTACTTTTTTTCTTAAATTACCCCGTTTTTCCAGTTTTTACGTTTCTTCAGCGTTTCGTATGTTACTACTTTATCTTCTTTTATCCTTGTACTTTTATTTGCTGTATCACTTCGTAATTTTTTGGTTATCATTTTTATCTTCTAATTATTTTTACTATCCTTATTGAATTGTTTTCGGGGAAGCTTTAATATAACTCGAGACCCCGGGGCGCCCTCTACCTTTAAAAGCGACCGCACTTGTACTGGGACTCTCTTTTTCTCTTATCTTGAGAGGCTTAACACCTTCCGCGGGGGCTGTTTTGCCGTTTTTTACTGAGGAGTGGGTTTTATGATTGGATGCTTTATTTCTTTTCGCCTGGATATTTGTAAGTACGGGGGCCAAGTGCACATGCTATACATACAAACTGAATTAAAATAATCTGGTGCCTAAATTAATGTATAAATGATCAGAATACTCTTGTTTGCCCCCACCTCAGTCCGTTTTTATTTTGTTCATGATTCTCTGCTGTCTTGCTTATTTCATTGTTTTATCCATGTTTTTTTTTTTTTTTTTTTTTTTAATCTTACCCAGTATCTGTTTTAAGGTTTTAAAATATTAGAACATGAAGAGTCAGAAATCGGGGACGCAATCACCCAAACGAGCCTAAAGAATAAGGTTTTGGGAGTACTGCAGCCTTACACCCTGGCACGCCCGCTACCACTAGCCAAGGGCGGGTTTAAATCGCTACAACCTATATTTTATGGTGGACAGTCGGTGGGGGTGATTGTAGAAATCCGGTTGGCTTTATCAGTTCATTAGTAATGAGGGGAGTCTTGTTTGTTTATTAAGCTCGTTTTTCTTTACACCGGCCTTCACCCCGTTTCTGTTGCCTTTTCTTTAATGTTTTAATGGTTTAACTCCGTCCTGTATGTGTGATATGTATAAGCCTCCACATCTTTTTGGTCTGTGATTTTTTTCTGGTTTGATTTTACTACTTTGTGTTCTCAGTGTTTTCGTGTTTGCTTAGTTTGTTTGATTTTAGTATTCTATTTATTTTGCTCCTTTTACTGCTTTGTATTTTCCTGTTTTTTTTAATTTGTAGTCCTTTACTGTCAATTTTACTGAATTCTCAGCATTTTTTTTACTAAGAAAAAAATTTTTTTTTTTTTTTTTTTTTTTTTTTTAGTTCTTTAAACCTTAATTTTACTGTGTTTTGTATTATTCATTGTAGTTTCATTTGCTAACTTTTTACTGTTTTGATTTTAGTAGGTTTCATTTATATCATTTTACTGTGTTTTGTTTTTTTTGGGCTTTCTCTTTATATTATCTTTTAGTTTGCACCTTTTACTTAATTTTACTTGCGATGTTTTACTGTCTTATTTTAACTTTATCAAATGTTTTTTTGTCTCATTGAACTTTTCAAATATTTATTGGGCAATTTTTCTCAAATTTTGCTTACCTGTGACCCTACTTTATAGTTTTCTTTTGTGTTTTATAGAAACTGCCTATCAGTTCATTATGCTAGAACAAGGAGGAATACACACAATTCCCCACCATCTGCAAGCCAGGAATCTATTCAAACCGGGCTTCCCCAGCAAGTGTTATGCCGCCTTTGGAGGACCCTCTTGTAATTGGCTCAGTTTTTGGACATGACAACAGTGGACGAATGACAGGGTAAGTTGAGAAACCTCCAGTTAGAAATAAATAATTTGCGGCTAAAGAATGAACAATTAGAAGCGATGGTCTCTAGGCCGAATTTCCCCGTTATTGTTCCTCAGTCCACAACAGTTGAACATAAAGAAAATATCCTATATATGTAACGCCCGTAGCAGGCTGCGTTTTCTAGGGGGTATTATGCATATTGGTAACGTCTGTAGCAGGCTGCGTTCTCTAGAATGTATTATGTGTATTGTTAACGCCTATAGCAGGCTGTGTTCTCTAAGGTGTGTAATACATATTAGTAACGACTTTAAGCAGGCTGTGTTCTCTAAGGTGTGTAATACATATTAGTAACCCCTTGTAGCAGGCTCCGTTCTCTAGAGTGTTTTATGTGTATTGGTAACGCCTGTAGCAGGCTGCGTTTCTCTGGAATGTATTGTGTATTGGTAAAGCCTGTAGCAGGCTGCGTTCTCTAAGGTGTGTAATACATATTGGGAACGCCTGTAACAGGGTGCGTTCTCTAAGGTGTGTAATACATATTGGGAACGCCTGTAACAGGGTGCGTTCTCTAAGGTGCATATTTCTATTGGTAACACCTTAGGGAGGCTGCTTTTCTCTAGAATGTATTATGTGTATAGGTAACGCCTGTAACAGACTGCGTTCTTTTGGATGCATTGTGAATTGGTAACGCCTGTAGCAGGCTGCGTTTTCTAAGGTGTGTAATACATACTGGTAACGCCTGTAGCAGGCTGCGTTCTCCAAGGGATATAATTTAAAATTGGGGAACGCCTGTAGCAGCCTGCGTTCTCTAAGGTATATAATACATATTGGTAATGCAAGTAGCATGGTTAGTTGTCTAAGGTGTATAATATATATTGGTAACGCCTGTACAGCTCCGTACTTTAGGGGGGTAGGGAGAGTAGGAATCTGTGTGCTTTTGACTCAGTCGGTTAAAAAGGGAACCAAGTGCTACTATCGTGTTTGGGAGTTCGGGCCCTCTGGTTTCACGAGTTTAATAGCTTTCAACTATTCCCAGCACACAAGTATTCACAAACCCATAGAATCTGTAGGTCGACGGTTATACATCATTTAAACGTGTGCCCACTTTACTATGCTTATTATCTTTAGGGGATAGTGGTTTAGTAGTTAATGGGATTGGGTGCATATATTATATTCATGGGTTTTTAAATAATTGTAGGTTTAGGTAATGTAGGTCATAGGGAGGTGATTCCCCATTTTCCATTTCATTTAGTATTTTCCATTTCATGTAGTATTTCCTACTGCGGATGTCTCTATGCAAATCCTCTTTGTCCTTTCAGAGCGCTGAATTCTAGGGTTATTATGCATATTGGTAACGCCTGTAGCAGGCTGCGTGCTCTAGAATGTATTATGCGTATTGGTAACGCCTGAAGCAGGCTACATTCTCTAGAATGTATTATGTGTATTGTTAACGCCTATAGCAGGCTTCATTTTTTAACATGTATAATATTTGTAACACCTGCAGCAGGCTGCGTTCTCTGGAATGTATTGTGTATTGGTAACGTCTGTAGCAGGCTGTGTTCTCTAAGGTGTGTAATACATATTGGTAACGCCTGTAGCAGGCTGCGTTCTCTGGAATGTATTGTGTATCGGTAACGCCTGTAGCAGGCTGCGTTCTTTAAGGTGTGTAATACATATTGGTTATACCTGTAGTAGGCTGTGTTCTGTAAGGTGTGTAATACATATTGGTAACGCCTGTAGCAGGCTGAGTTTCTCTAAATGTATTAAGCGTATTGGTAACGCCTGTAGCAGGTTTCGTTTCCTGGAATTATTGTGTATGGGAACGCCTGTAGCGGTGCGTTCTTTAAGGTGTTAATACATATTGGTTATACCTGTAGTAGGCTGTGTTCTGTAAGGTGTGTAATACATATTGGTAATGCCTGTAGCAGCAGGCTGAGTTCTCTAGATGTATTACGTATTGGTAACGCCTGTAGCAGGTTCCGTTTTCTGGAATGTATTGTGTATTGGTAACGCCTGTAGCAGGCTGCGTTCTCTAAGGTATATAATCATATGGTAACGCCTGTAGTGGCTGCGTTCTCTAAGGTATATAAAACATTTGGTAACGCCTGTAACAGGCTGCGTTCTCTTAAGATATATACATATTGGTAACGCCCGTAGCGGCTGGGGTTCTCTAAGGTCTATAATATATATTGGTATGCCTGTAGCAGGTTACATACTTTAGGGGATAAGAGGTGTAGCTTATGGGTCAGTCGGTTTAAAAGGGAACCAGTCTATACTTTTGGGAGTTCGAGGCCCTCTGGTGTCACGAGTGAATAGCTTTTCACTATTCCAGCACCAATTAGGTTCACAACCTATAAATATGGGAGGTCGAGCGGCTATACATCTTAAGCGTGTGCCCACCTTACTATGCTTATTATCTTTAGGGGATAGTGGGTTTTGTAGTTTAATGGCTAATGGGTGCATATTTATATTTTTGGTTAAGTAATTGTGGTTTAGGTAATGTAGGTCATAGGTCGGTGTTCCCCATTTTTCCTTTTCCGTATGTTTTTTCCATTTCATGTAGTATTTCCTACTGCGGTGTCTCTATGCAAATCCTCTTTGTCCTTTCAGACGTGCTGCAGCCCACAGAAAATGGAAACAAGAGAAAGAGAAAGAATTTAGATGGATTGGATATCATAATCGGAACCTCGACCGGAGCCGAGACTTATACTCAGACTCTCTAAATTCATCCCCTAGAGCAGCCTGTTCTCCAAAGCCCACAGGTCGCTCCATGATTGTTTTATTGTCATTGGGGTTGAGTGTGATGTTTTTAATACTGGCTGAATGTACTATTGGTAAAGGGAGGGATAATTTTCAAACTTTAAAATTAAAGTAATTGTTCTTCTGACAGTTTAAGAGGTGTATTTTGTTCTTGTTACCAGTAGAGACTGAAGGGTGTCATTTAATTCTTTGTTGATGACCCAAAATTATTTGTGCTTCCTAATGTGTGCCCTTTTTGTCTGCATTCCTTTCCCAGGAGATATTTTTGATAGGAATGGATCTGTACCACACTTCAGTTTTTAAGTATTCCCTATTCTAATCCCCTGAACACAGACCCATTTAATCATTGCAAGGTGACAGTTCCCTATTGTAATACTAATTGTAAGTCTTTAGAATCAGGTTATCCGTGTGTCAGCGAGTCTTCAGAAGCTCGGCAGTCTTTCTTTACGTGCAAATGCCACTCAGTGTTTTAGAACATTTTCATGCCCTCCAGGAGGCGGCTTTTTGTGTCTTGCACTGTAACCCAAGTGTTTTTTCAGGAAAGTACTGTTGTTGCCCGGTTTGCATGGCCAGTGATTGCTCCCCCTTCCCATTCACAAGCGCGGAAATCATCAGATTGATTGTGGGTCTAAATGAACTCGACCCGACCTCTTCGAATAAAGAATGGTAAAGTGTATTGGTGTTGTGGAAACACGAAATTGTTTACACTGGGAAAATATGCTTCCCTAGCCTGTTCATGCACACACATACACAACAAAACAAACACAAACACATAGAGGACCAAACAAACCACACTCAAAACCCAACGACACAGGGGACAACAAACACATCACAAATATACACACACCCAACACACAGAGACAAACACACACACAAACACACACACTAACAAGCACACACAAACACACACACCCAAAACAAATAAACAACACATAAAAACCCAAAAACAAAAAACACACAAACTAAAAACACCACAAACTCACACCACAAACATATGCCCACAAACATTCTCACACAAACACAAACAAACGCACACAAAAGGCACACAAATACACAAATAAACAACACAAACACCCACAAACACACGCTCAAACACACACACAAAACAAAAACACATACACCACAAACACACAAGACTCACATATACCACAAACAAGCACACCACGCACAGGACACACAAAAGCACAAACACACACCACATACAAACCAACCGCATAAAAACACACCCCTATCAAACACACACACATACCAAAACACACCATAGAAAACTGAAAACATAGACGAATTGTCACAAATGGAGGTGATGCTTCACAGCGCTTGTCCATGCGGGACACAAAACAAAAAAACAAACCCACAGAGACAACACACACCTCACAACATACCACACACAAACAACAGAGACAAACACACACACTAACAAGCGCACACAAACACACACACACACAAGACTAAAGAAACACACAAACACAAATAAACATACACATAAACACACACACAAACACACACACACACACAAACCAAAAAACTTACATAACACACAAACAAACACAACCCACAACAAACACACACCAAACGCACACACACCACATACACACACATCACCTACAAACACCCACCACATAAAAACACACACCACGTACAAACAGACACCAATACAAACACACACACAAACAAACAGGAAAAAAACACAAAAAAAACGACACACACACCAAACACAAAAGCCTAGTAATATAGAGAAATCTATGAGAATTCACATTCTTTTATGATATTAACCACTAAAGTATTGCGTTTCCCAGATATTGGCAAGAAGAACCACGTCTACTCCTATGAAACTGGAGATTTTCAGATACTTGGAAATCCTGCTCATGATCTCACACGAAATCGAACACCGTCTCCACGAGGTAAAGGATGGGTTTAGACCAAGGGTTTGGGTTCAGAAAAGCTGAGGAGAAACTCCGAGACTAAAGTAACATGTCATGGTTGTGGTAAGTCGGGCACATCGGACCACTTGCCCTAAAAACCCTTTTGCTTTCAAAAGAAAAATCTAGTTCTACCATCAATTTTTCTTTGATGACACACTCCCGTAAATTCTTAACTTGGGGGCACCCATCAATGGTTCTTGGTTCTCCCCAAAGCCCCCGAATTCCGCTGTTCTTGTTATTGCTGCTGAACACTTACTCCAGATGTTGACCTGACATCATGTCAGGACTAAAAAAAGTTTCTTATTATCTTGGGCATACAGACACTTTCCCCGTTAAATGTTTCATTCGATGTCCATATATGTTGGATGGTTAAACTGTAAGGGCAAAATCAAAGTTTCTCTGTTTATCGGAAC
Organism: Penaeus monodon; assembly: GCF_015228065.2. Classification (NCBI taxonomy): domain Eukaryota; kingdom Metazoa; phylum Arthropoda; class Malacostraca; order Decapoda; family Penaeidae; genus Penaeus; species Penaeus monodon. The sequence goes on along the minus strand of NW_023646618.1, from coordinate 7,158 downwards.
ATTCCAGGTGTTAAAAAGATCATAACCCTGATGCTGTTACTAGTAAATCTACTACCAGTTAGCTGTGTCGACCAATTGAAACTATAAACCCTGTACTGTACCCTTACACAATGACTAATGTTACTGATAATATTGAAGCATTGAAACAGATCATTAAAATTAAGAAAAGTCCATCCTCTAGTATTAGCAAATTAAAAGCTCTCAAATATCACCACCTTCGGAATTGGTCAAACTCCAGTCAACTTGTCCACTTGTCAGTTGTCAGGTCAAAGCTAATGCTGGGGAAAAGAAGACATGCGCGATGGCTGGTTGTGTATAAATATATGTAAGGAAAGTTTGATCTACGGCTCCCGTGGGGAATTGCAAATTCTGTGAAAGGGCGAAACCTCTCTGGTTGTAGCTGCTGACTGCCGGAAGAAATTCTCAGTCCCAGTGCATGAAATCCCTTGCAGCCTTTCTCACAAAAGTAACAGAAATTAAGGTAAGAGAACAATTTTATTGGGCCTAATGGTGCTGACATCAAAGACAACTGCCGGTGTTTTTGAGAAGTGCTAGAAATGTCCAGTAAAAATCTGATAAATCCAGCCCATTACAGCCAAACCCTTTTATGACAAACTTTTCCTCGTGTTTTGCGATTTCCCCAACACACTCAGGTAAAAGACATTTTTTCAGTGTCGTAGCCAAGGCTTTACTATGATTTTCTCTGGTAGGCATTCCCAGGGAGATACCTCACAAGCTATGCAGTTTACTTCCAAATTAAGGGGTGAGTTCACAGTTCCTCATAAAAAGCCCCTTTTACAACTTCCCTCATAGTTTAACGGCAGGATGTATACAACCGGATTTTCCATCCACAGCTAATGGCATGGTTAGAGGACCGATTGGTGGTGAAAATGCCTAACACACTCTATGGTGCTTTGCCTCATGATTGGGATGAACTGCTTCCCTTGTTCGTCTTGCTTTTAATACAGCTGTTCATAGGTCTACAGGAAACAACCATTGTCCCTTTTAATGGGTCCCATTTAAGCTTTCCCTCAGGGAAACACAAACTATTGGAGGTGGATCCAAGCTTCTATGTCCAGCACTACGGAAGCTGCGACGTATTGCTACAGAAACGTCCGTCCAGGCCTGTGAAAATGGGCCAGGGAAATTTCAATAGCACATAAACAAAAAAAAAAAAAAAAAAAAAAATGGTGGCGATATAGGTGACCTTGTTCTCTTAAAAAGATTTTTCTAACAGGGAGGTGACGCTCGTACTGTACTTGGTCCTAAGGACCAACCGAGTGGGGGGTGAAAAACGCCCTAGCCACTCTACAGACTTTCCCCCATGATGGATGAATGCTTCCTATGTTTTGTCTTACTGTTAATACAGTTGTTCATAGGTCTACAGAACACCATTGTACCTTGTAATGGGTCCACCATGGAAGCTTTCCTCATGGTAAACACAAACTATATGGAGGGGGATCCCGCGGCTACCAAAAAGCTCGAGCATTGTTTGCAGAAACGTTCCCCAGGCCTGTGAAAAATGGACCAGGTTACAATAAGCAACAATCAAAAAAAAAAGTTTGCGGGCTAATATAGGTGACCTTGTACTCTTTAAAAGATTTTTCTAAATAGGAAGGTAGACGACGTCGTACTGTACTTGGTCCTAGTGGTTTGCCCCTGCAAGATTTTTCAAGTCACTTGGGGCCTGTGGGAAAAGGGCTTAGGGTCTTGCTCCTCCCGACGGAACCAAGCTTCGTCTCAATCAGTTACTCCCTTCGACGTCAGTGATGAAACTGCCTTTCCACAGTCTATGGGAGATGGTGAGCTATGGTTACACCTCCCCAACGATGATCCAGACTTCCTGAAGATCTTGCTGAAGTCTGTTACTCTCTGCTGCGTGTAACTAACAGTATAATCTTACAGGATGCTCGAAAGGCTGTGACCTGCTCCTCTTTTTGTTGCCTTTTGAGTTTTGGAACTGCACATTATTTAGTATCTTTTTAGTTCTTTTTGTTGTTGGATATATAATATATTATATATATATATTAGAAGATAGTATATTTCTTTTTATTTATTTAAACTATTACCTTGATCTTATTCCCTGCTCTCATATTTTCTTAACTGTGCTGTATTTTTTTTTTTCATTTCATTGGGTTTGTATTGTTTGTCTTATGGCCTTGTCTGGCCTGTTTTTTTTTTTTTTTTCATTGCTTTTACCCCTTTCCTTGGTTTGTTTTTATTTGAGTTTCTTTTAATTTTTAGGTTGTAAATTCTGGTTTTAGATATATTTATTGCACAGGATATCTTTTTCATTTGTATTCAATTGTGTTCACCAGCTAATCCTATGTACTAATTTTTTTAGCTCTTTTTCGAAGGGTTTTTGCCGTTATAACTCTAGTCCACCGCAGTTTTTGGTTGGGATTAGAGGCAGTGTCGGCGTCTGTCATGTCGTGGGCTCGCTTTGTCCCTCTTCTCAGGACCTGTATGCGGCCCTTGTCCTCTGTCGTTGGTGGTCGGCTTCCATCGCTCCTCTCGTGGCCGGTGCCTGCCGATACGTTCTGGGAGTGAATGGGGCCGGGCCGACGGAGGGACCGCCGAGAAAGTTAGAGCCTTCGACACTTGACATGGAGAGAGAGCGGTCGGAGGGGGGGATATGTAGTGAAAGAAACTGCTGCATCTCTCTCTGTTGCCGGTGACGGAGCCGTATCCGTGAATGCGGCTGCCTCTCGCCCCTGAATATCTTTAAAGAGAGTATGACAATCCAGTGATTGTAGTTTTACTTTATGTTCATTTGGCTTTTTAGGGCTTGTGTGATGTTTGCCCTTTTTATGTTCAGTTTGCCTTTTTATCTGTGTGATGTTTGCCTTTTTTGCTTGTGTGATGTGTGTGCAAAGTGGGTTTATTCTTTTAATCTTTTCTCGTCCTCATTTTACTCTTTTTTTTCTAAAGTAGTATTCTATTTATTTTCCCCCTTTTAATGATTTGTATTTTCCTGTGTTCCTGTAGTCCTTTACTGTCAATTTTACTTTAATTTCCACATCTTTATCACTTCGTAATCTTTTGGTTATCGTTTTATCTTCTAATTTTTTTACTATCCTTATTTAATTGGTTACGGGGAAGCTTTAATATACTCGTTCATAGAGACCGTGCGCGCCCTCTAACTTTAAAAGGGGCCGCACATTGTATGGGGCTCTCTTTTCTCTTATCTTGAGAAGCTTAACATCTCCTTGCAGGGCGTCTCTTTTGCCGTGTGACTGAGGATTTGGATGCGATTTCTTTTCGCCTGGATATTTGTAAGTACGTGGCCAAGTGCACATGCTTTTACATACAAAATGAATTAAGATAATCTGGTGCCCCAAATTAATGTATAAATGATCAGAATTCTCTTGTTTACCCCCACCCTCAGTCAGTTTTATTTGTTCATGATTCTCTGCTGTCTTGCTTATTTCATTTATCCATTTTTTTTTTTTTTTTTTTTTTTTTTTTTTTTTTTTTTTTCTTACCCAGTATCTGTTGTAAGGTTTTAAAATATTAGAACATGAAGAGTCAGACTCGGGGACGCAATCACCCAAACGAAGCCTAAAGAATAAGGTTGGCAGTACTGCAGCCCTACACCATGGCACGCCCGCTACCACTAGCCAGGGGCGTTGCAAATCACTACAACTATATATTTTATGGTGGACAGTCAGTGGGAGTGATTGTAGAAAGCCGGTTGGCTTTATCAGTTCACTGTACCTGTTACACAAATGACTAATGTTACTGATGAATATGTTGAAGCAGTTGAAACTAGATCATGTAAAATTAAGAGAGTCCATCCTCTAGTATTAGCAAAGTTAGAAGCTCTCAATATCACACCTTCGGAATTGGTCAAACTCCAGTCAACTTGTCCATCTTTGTCAGGTGTCAGGTGCAAAGCTAATGCTGGGGAAACAGAAGACATGCACGATGGCTGGTGTGTATAAATATGAGGTAAGGAATGGTTTGATCTACGGCTCCCGTGTGAATTGCAAATTCTGTGAAAGGCGAAACCTCTCTGGTTGTAGCTGCTGACTGCCGGAAGATAATTCTCAGTCTAGTGCATGAAAGTCCACTTGCAAGCCATTTCTCACACCGTAAGACAGAAATTAAGGTAAGAGAACAATTTTATTGGCCTGGAATGGGTGCTGACATCAAAGACAACTGCAGATCTTGTGAGAAGTGCTAGAGAATGTCCAGTAAAGTCATGATAAATCCAGCCCCATTACAGCCAAAACCTTTTATGACAAACTTTTCTCGTGTTGCGATCCCTAACACACTCCAGGTAAAAGACATTGATTCAGTGTCTGTAGCCAAGGCTTTACTAGTGATTTTCTCTGGTAGGCATTCCCAGGGAGATACGCTCACAGAGCTATGCAGTTTACTTCCAAATTAAGGGGTGAGTTCCACAAGTTCCTCAATAAAAAGCCCCTTTTCACAACTTACCCTCATAGTTGTAACGGCAGGATGTATACAACGATTTTCCATCCACAGGCTAATGGCATGGTTGAGAGGACCGATTGGTGGTGAAAAACGCCCTAACCACTCTACTGGTGACTTTGCCTCATGATTGGGATGAACTGCTTCCCTATGTTCGTCTTGCTTTAATACAGCTGTTCATAGGTCTACAGGAGAACAACCATTGTACCTTGTAATGGGTCACCATGGAAGCTTTCCTCAGGTAAACACAAACTATATGGAGGTGGATCCAGGATCTGCATATGTCCGGCTGCTCCAGGAAGCTCCGACGTATGCTACAGAAACGTCCGTCCAGGCCTGTGAAAAATGGACCAGGTATTACAATAGGCACATAAACAAAAAAAAAAAAAAAAAAAAAAAATGTGGCTGATATAGGTGACCTTGTACTCTTTAAAGATTTTTCTAAACAGGGAGGTAGACGACTTCGTACTGTACTTGGTCTTAGGTTACTAACCGAGTGGTGGTGAAAAACGCCCTAGCCACTCTACTAGACTTTCCCTCATGAGTGGGATGAACTGCTTCCCTATGTTCGTCTTACTGTTCAATACAGTTGTTCATAGGTCTACAGAACAACCATTGTACCTTGTAATGGGTCACCATGGAAGCTTTCCTCAGGTAAACACAAACTATATGGAGGGGGATCCAGCGGCTACAAGAAGCTCGATGCATTGTTGCAGAAACGTCCCACCCAGGCCTGTGAAAAATGGACCAGGGATTACAATAAGCACACAATCAAAAGAAAGTTTGCGGCTAATATAGGTGACCTTGTACTCTTTAAAGATTTTTCTAAATAGGAAGGTAGACGACGTCGTACTGTACTTGGTCCTAAGTGGTTTGGCCCTGCAAGGATTATCAAGTCACTGGGTCCTGTGACAAGGATCATTAAGGATCTTGCTCCTCCACAGACGGAACGCAAGCTTCGTCTCAATCAGTTACGTCCCTTCGACGTCAGTGATGAGCTGCACTTTCCACAGTCTATGGGAGATGGTGAGGCTAATGGTTACCCTTCCCCAACAGATGATCCAGACATTCCTGACGATCTTGCTGAAGTGCTGTTACTCTCTGGCTGCCGTGTACCTAACAAGCTATAATCTTACAGGATGCCTCGAAAGGGCTGTGACCTGCTTCCTCTTTTGTTGCTTTTGAGTTTTGAACTGCACATTATTTATGTATCTGTTAGTTCTGTTTTGTTTGTTGTATATATATATATATATATATATATAGATATATATATAGATAGATAGATAGATAGATATATTTCTGTTTTATTTATTTAAAACTATTACCTTGATCTTATCCCTGCTCATCATATTTTCTTACTGTACTGTATTTTTTTTTTTTTCATTTCATTGTTTGATATTGTTTGTCTTATGGCCTTGTCTGGCCTGTTTTTTTTTTTTTTTTCTATTGCTTTTACCCTTCCTTGGTTTTGTTTTATTGAGTTTCTTTTAATTTAGGTTGTATTCTGGTTTTAGATATATTTATTGCACAGGATATCTTTTCATTGTATGCAAATTGTGTTCACAGCTAAGTCTATGTACTAATTCAGCTCTTTTCGCAGGGTGTTGCCGTTATACGCTAGTCCAGCCGCAGTTATGGTTGGTATTAGAGGGCAGGTGTCGGCGTCTGTCCATGGTCGTGTCTCGCTCGTCCCTCTTCTCAGGACCTGTAGTGGCGGCCGTTGTCCTCTGTCGTGGTGGTCGGCTTCCGATCGCTCCTCTCGTGGCCCGGTGCCTGCCGATACGTTCTGGAGTGAATGGGCCGGACCGAGCGTGAGGGACCGCCGGAGAAAGTTAGAAGCCTTCGACGAACGTTGACGATGGAGAGGAGAAGATCGAAGTCAGGAGGGGAGGGATGATGTAGTGAAAGAAACTGCTGCATCTCTCTCTGTTTTGCCGGTGATGCGGCTGCCTCTCGCCACCTGAATATACTTTAAAGAGAGTATTGACAATCCAGTGATTGTAGTTTTACTTTATGTTCAGTTTGGCTTTTTAGCTTGTGTGATGTTTGCCTTTTTATGTTCAGTTTGCCTTTTTATCTTGTGTGACCTTTTTAGCTTGTGTGATGTGTGTGAATTGTTGTTCTTTTAATCTTTTATCTCGTCCTCATTTTACTCTTTTTTTCTAAAGTTAGTATTCTATTTATTTTCCTCCTTTTAATGATTTGTATTTTCTGTGTTCCTGTAGTCCTTTACTGTCAATTTTACTTAATTTCCAGCATCTTTATCACTTCGTAATCTTTTGGTTATCGTTTTATCTTCTAATTATTTTTACTATCCTTATTTAATTGTTACGGGGAAGCTTTAATATAACTCGTTCATAGAGACCGTGCGCGCCCTCTAACTTTAAAGGGGCCGCACATTGTACTGGGGCTCTCTTTTCTCTTATCTTGAGAAGCTTAACATCTCCTTGCGCGGCGTCTCTTTTGCCGGTGACTGAAGATTTGGATGCTGATTTCTTTTCGCCTGGATATTTGTAAGTACGTGGCCAAGTGCACATGCTATACATACAAACTGAATTAAGATAATCTGGTGCCTAAATTAATGTATAAATGATCAGAATTCTCTTGTTACCCCACCCTCAGTCAGTTTTATTGTTCATGATTCTCTGCTGTCTTGCTTATTCATTTTATCCATTTTTTTTTTTTTTTTTTTTTTTTTTTTTATCTTACCAGTATCTGTTG
>NW_023646615.1:0-7584 GCF_015228065.2 Penaeus monodon | reverse complement strand
AACTTTCCTTCAAAGTGGGAAAAGAGGAGGTGGGATCAATTTCAAAAGTGTATCGTCCCCCTGAAAACATCCCTACATTTGGTAAATCAATATAATTTGTTTTTTTTTTTTTTTTTTAAATTTATGCAAATTTCCTGGTAAGTACATGTAAGATGAATATATTTTTTTATTATTATTTTTTTTATCAGTCGTCATAGCTCCATTAATTTTTGTTCAGACAAAAGGGCCATAAAAAAATAAACAAAAATTTAAAAGGCTTTTATTTTCAGCGAAGATTTATTTTAAGTAATATACTGCAAAATATATGCCTATATTTTTTTATCTAAATTTGCTAATTTCCCCCCGTATTACAATTTCAGAGACTTCCCCCAAAAAAATTAATAAATAAAAAAAGATAAAAAAAAAAGCGAGTATCTTTCAGTAAAAGCGCTTAAAAGCCAAGAGTTCTTTGTCTTGCCCCTTTTTCAACACATTTACTAAAGGGGTTGAAAAAGCTTTGTTTTTTTGTCAAATTTCCCTTGCCACACAGCCATTTAGGATGGAGACAGAAACACCAGTCCTCAGTTTCGTTCTATACACTAAAAAAAAAAATGAAAAATAATAAAAAATAGTGGAAAAAAATAATAAATTAAATTGCCAAAACTTGGCTTTTGGTTTTCTTTTCACATCGTTTCTCTCTCTTTCGCTTCCTCTGCCTTCCCCCTCTTTATCGTCTTTCCCCCCTTTTCCTCCTTTACTTCTAACTCTTTTTCCTCTTTCTCCTGTAAACCCACCTTATTTTTTACCTTTTTGCCTCCTTACCCCCAATCTCCTCTTTCTACCCCCCCTTCCTCAATTTTTTTCCCTTTCCTCAATTTCCCCCCAAACCCCGCCCTCTTTACCCTTTTTTTTTTTTTTTTCCCCTCCTCCTCCCCCCTTAAATACCCAAATTTCCCCACCTAACCCCTTTTTTCTTTCTTTCTTTTCCTTCCTCCTTTTTCCTAATCTTTTCCCTCATTCACTTCGCCACCTTAACGAACTTCCCTTACCATTTATCCTCTCCCTTTTCTCGTCCACTTCTCCCCTCCAACCCTTTTTTTTTCCCCTCTTTCCTTTTTTTTATCCCTATTTTTCCCTTTTATCCTCCATCCCAAACCCCACCCCCTTCGCCCTTCCTCGTTCCCCCTTTTTCTCCCCTTTCCCACTCTCAACCTCCTTTTTTCTACCTCTTCTTCCCTTTTCCTCTATCCCTGTTTCCCCCTTCCACTCCCCCACCCAGCACGCCTTCCTCCCCGCCCTTTCCCCCGCCTGGCTTTTTGAAAAGCGTCCCCGTGCTGTGGAACCTAAAAAGTTACGTATGACAAACAGGCAGATTTGTCCTTCACAGTGCACGTTTCTGCAATTGCCCACAAGGGGACACGGCAAATATAGACAATCCGGCCATATTTGCACCACTCTGGTCAATGCTTTGCGTAACGTTTGCATAATAAGGTCGAAGATCACAGCAAAAGCAGTGACGAAATTTAAGATTCGTTAAGGCAAACTTCCCCTCGCATTTCATTTCAGTCGACCCAAAGATCAAGAAACTGGGCCTTCGCGACATAAGGGAAAATATAAACTCTCGCTCATTTTATTCCCAGCCGCGAGGCTTGTTAGACATGATTCGGCTTATTGAGTAAGAGTGCAGTCTAAAACTCTTTGATCCCTAGCCAGCACGAAGATCCGGGGCATCTGCGAAATGAGTGAAACTGTAACGCCAAATAAAAGAGAAATAAAGATAATACCCTAGATAAGTAAAATAAGTAAGTAGATGATAAATGAGAATGATTCTCACACCTTGTTTCGCTTCTGCAAGTTAGGGAAAATGCAGATGCTGAGCCCTTTCAATAAGGAGATAAAAAACAAACGAAAAAAAAAAAAATACACAAAAGAAAACTAAAATAAAAAAATGATCTCATACCCAAGATTTTGCATCTGCCCGCAGCGAGGATGCCCCCGCATAGAAATTGAGTTTTAAATTGCAAAAATTGCAGAGAAAACTTACAAAAGGATTCGCCAGCCGACCGGGTGATATTTGCTTGTTTAAATAGCGACATTTTTTCCTCGGTGTATCTGCACTGGGAAATTTTTTTTTCTTTTTTTTTTTTATTAACCAAAGCTGAATTTTTTTTTTTTTTATTTTTATCTATTTTTTTAAGTTTTTCTAATTTTAACTTTTTTCCTCTCATCTCCCCGTTTCCTTTTCTTCAAGTTTACCCCCCTTTCTTTTCTCTTTTTTTTTTCTCTCTCTAATTCTCCCCTACTTTTTTTTTTTTTTCCCCCCCCCTCTCCCCTTCCCTTCCTCCTCCTTCCCACTATCTCATCATCACTCCTTCCTCACCTATCGCCAACCTTCCCTCACCTCATCCTACCCCTCCTTTTTCGCTTTTTCCCCCCCTCCTCCCTTTCCTCTTTTTTCTTCCTCTTTCCCTCCTCTTTCTTTTCTCTCCCTCCCCCCCCCCCCCCCCCCTTTCCCCCCCTCCCGCTTTCCCCTGCCCCCCCCGTGGGTGGTGGGGGGGGAACCCTCAAAGAAAGGGGGTTTTAAAAAGCCAGTTCTTCAGGGTTCCCAGGAAGGGGAGGGGGAAAAAAAGAGGGGGAAAAAGGGAAAGGCGTGGGAAGGAGAGAGGAAGGGGGAAAAAAGGGGGAAAATAAGAGTTGGGGGAGAGGACAGTATAAGTAGGTATTAGTGGAGGGGGAAAACACACACAAAACATACGTATAATAAAACACGCCAAGAGAAAAGAATGTGAACACACGCATACACACAATACAAAAAAAAAAAAACACACGGGAAATGGTGTGTTTGTGTGTGGGGTGTTGTTGTTGTGGTGGTGTGTGTGTTATACACTCTGCAGTGGATAATACATTTTACATCTCAATTTTCAGTGTTATCCCTTTCAGATTACTTAGCAGAGGTAGCAGAGGTAGTAATATTTCATACCTTTTGAGTCTTATATGTACACATGTTTGTTCCTAAAACTGTTGTAGTATTACATGCTGCATCCAAAATGTAGCAAACCCTTTTCCACGCCCGGCTGTAACCGGGCGTGGGGGATGAGTAAAAAAAAACTTTTTTCTTTTTCTTTCCTTTTTAAAACTGGCATAGTACAGATAATAAAAGTTAATTTAAATTTTTCAATGTACTGCTATTAAAAATCTATGACCAGCTCAAAGCATCACAGTTTGCCCATTTTTTGTCAGTTGCCAGGGTTGTAAAAAAAAAAAAAGAAAAAATAAAAATGGATTTGTTTATGCACGTTTTTTCACGCTTATGCATTAATAAGCGGATGCCTCTCGTTAAGCTAATTTAAAACACATAACATAATGGTTATCCGTCCATTTTCCCTTAATGTGATTTTAAAAAAAATACGGCAAGATTAGGATTAAAAAAGGCTTCCACGATAAAAAAGTATCTTTTTTTTTTCTAAATGCTACCCGCAATACATACAACATACATAATAGATAGTAGGGTAGATAGAAGATAGATAGATAGGTTGGTGTTATAATTTTAATTTAAAAAAATTTTTTTATATATATATATATAAAATATTAAAATATTATATATATATATATATTTTTTGTTGTGTTGTGTGTGTGTGTGTGTTTTTGTGTGTGTGTGGTTGTGTGTGTTGTGACATAGATAGAAAGATAAAAAAGATAGAAGACAGATAATAAAGGGTAAAGATAGATAGACGATAGATAGTGATATATGCATATATGGTGCTGTGTGTTAACATACAAAAAATTTTTATGCATATCTGTGTGTTGTGTGTGTGGTGGTGGTGTTTGTGTGTGTGTGGTGTGTGTGTGTTGTGGTTGTGTGTGTGTGTGTGTGTGGTGTGTGTTTGTGGTGTGGTGTTGGGGTGTGTGGGGATGTTGTGGTGTTGTGTGGTGTTGGTTGTGTGTGGTTTTTAGTTGTGTGTGTGTGTATTTTTTGTGTGTGGGTGTTAGAGGGATCAACAAAGCAAAAGTAATGAGCGATTTCATCGAGCGAGTTTTTTGCATCCTACCTACACCGCCAGTGGCCTTCCCCTTTTATAAGGGGTAGTCCGGAAAGCTCAATTTCAATCAGATACGCTCCTCATTGTTTAAACGTTTGTCGGGTAAATTCATAAGCTAACTCATCAGAGGAGTTATAAGTAAATTGTGCGTGAAAATGACGCCCTATATAAATTTTTAAATTTTTTTCCCCCTTTTTTAAAATTTGATAGAATAAAAAAGGGGTTAGTAATGCATGAATTAAAACAATCAAAAAGAGAGAGAGGAAGAGAGAGGGAAAAAAGGAGAGAAAGAGAGAGAGAGGAGAAGAGGAGAAGAGGAAAGAGAGAGAGAGAGAGAGAGAGAGAGAGAGAGAGGGAGGGAAGGGGAAAGAGAGAAGAAGAGGACAGACAGACGACAGACAGAAAAAGAGGGGGGAGAAGAGAGAGAGAGGAAGGGGTGGGGGAGAAGAGAGAGAGAGGGAGACGAAAGAATAAGAAAAGAGGAGAGAGAGAGGGGGGGGGGGAGAGAGAGAGAGAGAGAGGAGAGAGAGAGAAGAGAAGAGAGAAGGAGAGAGAGAGAGGTACCGAAAAAAATTTTTATTTGTGTGTGTGTGTGTGTGTGTGTGTGGTGTGTGTGATGTGTGTGGTGTTTTGGGGTGTGTTTGTGTGGGTGTGGGTGTGTGTGTGTGTGGATGTGTGTGTTTGTGATGTGTGTGGGGTGTGTTTTTGTGTGTGTGTGTGTGTGTGTGTGGTTTTTTGTGTGGTTGTGTTTTTATTGTTGGGGTTTTGAGGGATCAACAAAGCAAAAGAATGAGCGTTTCATCGAGCGAGTTTAGCTCCTCCCACACCGCCAGTGGCCATTCCCCCTTTGTTAAGGATTTCCGGATAAGCTCAATTAAATAAAATATCGACTCCTCTTTTAATAAAGGTTCGTCGGGTATCTAGCAGTAAGCTAATCATCAGAGGGACGCTTATAAGAAATTGTGTGTGAAAATGACGCCATGAAATTTAATTTTCCTCCCTTTTTCAATATTTTTATAAAATAATAAAGGGGGTTTTGTGAATGCATGAAATTTAAAAAATCAGAAAGAGAGAGAAGAGAGAGAGAGGGAGAAAAAAGAGAGAGAGAGAAAAGAGGGAGGAAAGAAAGAGAGAGAGAGGGGAAAAAAAAAAGGAGAAGGAGGGGAGAGGGGGGAGAGAGAGAGAGAGAAGAGAAAGAGAGGGAAAAGGGGGAGAGAGAGAGAGAGAGAGAGAGAGAGAGAGAGAGAGAGGGAACCGAAAATAATTTTTTAAAGAAAAGAAAAGAATAAAGAGAAAAAGGAAGAGAAAAAGACGATTTGAAAAGAGGAGGGGGAAAAAGAAAGAGAAATCCAAAAAATTTTTAAATTAAAATAAAAAATTATATCATATAGTGTTCATTTAGGACGAATCTCCCTAACCTTAATGAAAAATAAAATAAAAGTTTTTCGGGGATTTTAAAAAAAAAAAGGGAAATCTTTTCACCTTCCAAGGGGACGGGTAGACAACAGTCAGATAGATAGACAGGAGAAAGGCAGACGACAGAGAAAGAGATAGAGAAGGTAGGGTGGGTAGCTTTGGGGGGCAGAAACAGACGGAAAAGGGGGCAGGCGATAACAGCAGACAGAGACAGAGTTGACAAAAGAGAAGGATAAAAATCCTTAGAAAGTGCAGCCGACAAATACGCAAGAACGCCCAAATGAAAAGGCGAAAACCCATATTAAAAAAAATGAAAGAAATAAAATTTTACAAAATTTGACGAAGATTTTTTGATTTTCAATGCCAAAATTTGTATCAACTGTTACTTTTTGGGGTTTAACGATTAGACTTCTGGTTTTATTCATGAAAAAAATAAATTAAGTTTTTTTGACTTTTTTCATTTCCCCGGGTTACTGAAAAAGGACTTTTTAATTTTCAGCGTGAAGGGATTAAAAAGGTTCAGTCCAAAAATCCTAAAAAAGTTATTGCCCAATGTACAAAATGATAAAATTTTTTGGGGTTTATCATTAAAAACCATTATTTTTTTATAATGGTACAAAATTTTAAATTTGCAGCTAATAACACTAACCAAAAAAAGCCAGTGATTAAACCCTAGCCCTTTAATCTTTAATAAAGTAAGCACTGGGGAAACTAAAGTTTTAAACCAAAATATGTGTAATAAATATATGTATATATGTTATATATACATATTTTTATTAATATCTATATTATATTTTATATTTTAAAATATATATCTATATTTTCCATTATTAAATATATATATATATTATATTTATATTATATATATATATATATATATATTATATATATATAAAATATAAAATTATATATAATTAAAATATGGGAGGATAAAGCATATCAACCCTGGGCCATGCTTTGGGGTTTTTAATGATGAGCTTGGGGAACGAGTATTACCTGAGGTTTTGGGAAAAGCAAGTCAAGGAAAAAACCTTTGGTATATTTATTTGTGTGTGTGTGTGTGTGTGAGTGTTGAGAGAGAGAGAGAGAGAGAGAGAGAGGGGAGTGAGAGAGAGAGAGGGGTGTAGGTGTGTGTTGATGAAAGAGAGAGAGAAAGAGAGGAGAGAGAGAGAGAAGAGAGAAGAGAGAGAAAAAGAGAGGGAGAGGAGAGAGAGAGGAGAGAGATGAGTTTTAAATTTTAAAAATGATAAGATTGTGAAATAATAATGATAATGATGTTTAGATAAGGGAGGGGTCGGCCCATGATGATGTTTGGTGGTAGTGATGATCATGTCGAAAGGGGATAAGAATAATGAAAAAAAAGAAAGAATGAGATTGGTCCCTTTTTTGTCAGCGTTCACATTTATCAATTAAGAAATTCATTTTTTTTACTATGAATGATCATTGTTTTTTTATTTTAAATGGGGGCGTAAAATTGGAAAAAAATTTTTCCCTCAGGGTTCACGTTTAAAAAATACAAAAAATTTCCTTTAAAAAGGAAGTGGTATTTTTTCCCCCTAAAGTGAAAAAATTTTAATTTGGGAAAGGATTCATAATACTTTTTTACAAAATTTTTTTGCGTATTTTTTAAAAATTTTCTAAAATTTTTTTTTAAAACGTTATTTTCTCTCGTGGGCTGCGTGTAAAATTTTCCCTTTTATTGCCTGATAGTAGGGAAACATATTTCCCCCACGAGGCAGTTTAGCTGTGCGAATGTGCTGACTATTTCAATTTTTTATTTATCTTTTTTTTTTGGTCATTTAAAAATCATTATCATTCCATTTTCAATTATTATCTTATTCTTTTTTTTATTTTTTATTATTATTAATTATTATTAAAAATTAAAAATTAAAAATAATAATAATATTAAAAAATAAAATAATAATGGTAAATTTTAAAAATAAAATTTTTAATGGGAAAGATAATAATATTAATGAGCAATAAAAAAAATAAAAAAAAAATTGAAATAGTCAGCACATTCGTCACAGCCGAGCCTCGTGGGGGGGAAAATGATTCCTACTATCAGTGCAATTATAAGGGGGAAAGTTTACACGCAGACACGAGAGAAAAAAAACGTTTTATAAAAAAAAAAAAATTATATATATTTTTT
>NW_023646614.1:0-2500 GCF_015228065.2 Penaeus monodon | reverse complement strand
AATAATAATAATGATAATAATAAAACAATAATAACAATAACAATAATAACAACAACAACAGACCCACCCACCCGCACCGAAAAAAACCAAACCCCATCAGCTCCCCAAACCAAACAAACAAACAAACAAACAAAAAAACAAAACAACAACAACAACAACAACAAAAACACCCAACCATGCCCTCCTCCTCGCACTTGCACTTGAAGGTCTGACGCACAAGCTCGACACTTTTGCAAGACACTTTTCGCAGTGTGTGTCACCTTACACGCCGGGGGACACACGCAACACCCCGAGGCGGACGAGACAAGGGCTCATAAGTGGGGGGGGGGGAGACAGGGTGGGAGGAAGGAAGACAAGGAGGGAGGGAGGGAGGGAGGGAGGGAGGGAGGGAGGAAGAGGGAGGGAGGGAGGGAGGGAGGGAGGGGGGAGGGAGGAAGGAAGACAGGGAGGGAGGAAGGAAGACAGGAAGGGAGGGAGGGAGGGAGAAGACAGAAGGAGGGAGGCGAAGTTGAGAAGGAGGAGAAGGAAGAAGAAGAAAAAAGAAGAAGAAGAAAGAGGAAGAAGAGGGGGGCGGAGAAGAAAGAAAGAAAGAAAGAAAGAAAGAGGGAGGAGGGGAAGAGCCAGAGAGAGAGAGAGAGAGAAGGGGGTGGGAAGGGGGGGAGGGGGGGATGTCTCATACCTGGCGTGACGCATGTAATCATATACGCGAAAGCTGAGGAGGAAGGGGAAGAGGAAGAGGAAAAAGAACGAGAGGAGGGAGAGAAAGGAAAGGGCAGGAGAAAGAAAGAGGAAGAGGCCGACATGAGAGGAAGGAGGAGGAAAGACGGGAAAAAAACGAAGAAGGAAAAGACGAACAGGACAAGGGAAACAGAGTATAAAGAAAACCTCAAAAACGTACAAAGAAAAACAAAGAAAATACAAAAAATATCGCCCCCACAACGAAAGTGGACCAACAAAACAACCACAAGAAGTATCATAATAAAATTATTATAGACGAGACAGGCGCTTGTTGAGTGTGATGGAGGATAAGGCGAGGAACGAGTTTTTGTTTGTTTGTTTGTAAATAAATAAACCAGTCAATGACACACACACAATAAGAAAACAGATGTAGAAATGAATATTTATATTAGGCATAACAAATGCACCATGATTGCAAAACACTATAAAATGAATAACAACAACGATGATTAAAAATAACAAAGGAAAACGAAACCACTCCCTTAAAACACGAACAACAAACAAACACAACACATATAAACACAACCACAAACAATACAAAAAAAATACACACACACACACACACAACAGCAATCACAACAACACATACAAACGCACCACCAACCACACCACCTCCACACCACCACCGCAACCACCACCACACCACCACCGCAACCACCACCCACCACCCCACACGGACCCACAGAATCCACACGAAAGATAAGAGCGGGAGAGGCGATAAACAGACGACAGAGCAAGACGGCGATAAACAGACGACAGAGCAAGACGGCGATAAACAGACGACAGAGCAAGACGGCGATAAACAGACGACAGAGCAAGACGGCGATAAACAGACGACAGAGCAAGACGGCGATAAACAGACGACAGAGCAAGTCGGCGATAAACAGACAGAGCAAGTCGGCGATAAACAGACGAAGAGCAAGACGGCGATAAACAGACGACAGAGCAAGACGGCGATAAACAGACGACAGAGCAAGACGGCGATAAACAGACAGAGCAAGACGGCGATAAACAGACACAGAGCAAGACGGCGATAAACAGACAGAGCAAGACGGCGATAAACAGACACAGAGCAAGTCGGCGATAAACAGACGACAGAGCAAGTCGGCGATAAACAGACGACAGAGCAAGACGGCGATAAACAGACAGAGCAAGACGGCGATAAACAGACAGAGCAAGACGGCGATAAACAGACGACAGAGCAAGACGGCGATAAACAGACAGAGCAAGACGGCGATAAACAGACAGAGCAAGTCGGCGATAAACAGACACAGAGCAAGACGGCGATAAACAGACAGAGCAAGTCGGCGATAAACAGACAGAGCAAGTCGGCGATAAACAGACAGAGAAAGTCGCCGATAAACAGACAGAGCAAGACGGCGATAAACAGACAAAGCAAGACGGCGATAAACAGACGACAGAGCAAGACGGCGATAAACAGACAGAGCAAGTCGGCGATAAACAGACGACAGAGCAAGACGGCGATAAACAGACAGAGCAAGACGGCGATAAAAAAGACAGAGCAAGACGGCGATAAACAGACAGAGCAAGACGGCGATAAACAGCGACAGAGCAAGACGCGATAACAGAGACAGAGCAAGACGGCGATAACAGACGACAGAGAGACGGCGTAAACAGACAGAGAGACGGCGATTAAACAGACAGAGCAAGTCGGCGATAAACAGACAGAGCAAGTCGCGATAAAGAAACAAGCAAGCGGCAGCGGACAGCCAGCCCCCCCCCCCCCCCGCGCCCGGACAGA
>NW_023646613.1:5000-7586 GCF_015228065.2 Penaeus monodon | reverse complement strand
AAAAATTTTTAAAAAAAAATATACCGAAAACACACCATAGATAAGAAAATCTTTTTTACGAAATACAGGATAGCCTCCAAATATGGGAGTTCATAGAAAATGATGGAATAAAACAAAAACAAAGACAAAGCAATAACTACAAGTCTAGCTCTGTAATGTACGATGATCATGTCAACTTATATTAAACTCTCTTCTCTCTCTCTCTCTCTCTCTCTCTCCCCTCTCTCTCTCTTCTCTATATATATATATACTATATATATATATATATATATATATATATATATTATATATATGTATATATATATATATATATATTTTATATATATATATATATATATATATATATATAATATATATATATATATATATATATATATTATATATATATATATATATATATATATATATATATATAGGAGAGAGAGAGAGAGAGAGATGAGAGAGAGAGAGAGAGAGAGAGAAAGAGAGTTTAATATAAGTTGACATGATCATCGTACATTACAGAGCTAGACTTGTAGTTATTGCTTTGTCTTTGTTTTTGTTTTATTCCATCATTTTCTATGAACTCCCATATTTGGAGGCTATCCTGTAATTTCGTAAAGAAAGATTTTACTTATCTATGTGTGTGTTTTCGAGTATATGAATGTTTTTAAATATATTTTCTCCAACTTTCTCTTTACGGAGGTAGTCCCTGCTAGACTCCTCTAGAGACATGCTGTCCGAGGCAGGGTAAATTCTCTTCCCATCCGACAACCGTGGCGTGCTGTGGTCCCACAGGAAGGGCAACCAACAGGCAGCAGTTGAGGGGCAGGGGAAACACACCACGCCAGCGACCCAGTGGATGCCAGCCCAATGTGAGGCGTGCGGGCCATGAACGTATATTGGTAGTGGGCACCCTTTTGGCTTCATGTCTCTCACTGCCGCGTACGATCTTCCCAACTTATTTGATTAGAAAGAAAGGTTCTACACCAAACTTCCTTCTGTGGCGGATTTTTCTCTCGACGAGATATTCACGTGTACTGGGTGATTTCAGTGGGTATCTGGCTTGTTAACAGTAGTCAAAAGTCCCTTCTTCAAGGCTTTGCAAGGTTCGAAAGCTGAAGGTTTTAAATTTTGGTATCAGCACTCCAGCCTGCATTGCTGACGTAAATGATGTGGTGCAGACAATAAAGGCAAATAAATTGAACATATCCCAGTCAGCACTCACTGGAGAATCCTTTAAAACTGTTGGGTTTATTGGAACGCAGAATTCTGTGGTACCGATCATAGTAGATTGGTTGGGGCTACCTCCCTAAAACTCCCTATCCATCCAGTGAGCACCCTTAGGTGTGTTACTTGGATTGACTGATGGTGGGTAAGTATGCTCGTGTGGTTGATATTGTTATCTCTAATTGTTTCACGCCACTCGATAATCAAATGGACTCTATAACAGCGTGGAACTTACCTGGCAGCTTGCCAAGAGAGATCCTCGCGGTTGATAACTGTGGTTGATAACTCAGCGTTAACTCCAACTTAACTCGCTTCATTTTTTTTTTTTTTTTTGCTCGATCTATGTTCATTGCAAATGATAATATATATGCATGTCTACCAATAAGAGAGCTCCACGAACTGAAAACTAATAAGAGAATGAAATATAATGCCATAATACGCATGACAGCACCTCAACCACCAACGTTATGTGCAGATGATGCGCGCAAGAGAATTCCAAAGCACACTTGTATCACCTGTTTATTACTGATAGGTTTATTTTTATGTGTGAAGTGGAATATTCATTACCATTTTGAAGTATTCTTTACTCTTGATATTAAGTCATGGATCCCATTGTGAATGATTATGAAATTAATTTCACTCACTTTAATGCTGGATGGTGATTATGATTTGGACACTGATCAATAGGTATCTTAGATATGTGATAATAAGTCATAAATAAACACCTTTGTTTTAACCGTACTCGAGACAAAAATCTTACTAACTGGATTGTTATTCTCACAAGTGATGAAAACAATAATGCTATTACTACTGCTGCTACTACCATTATTAATACTAATACTAATGGAAATAATGATGATAATAACAAAAGTAAAAACATGCCACAGAACTGACAACTCACACTAGCCGCCCACGCTCAAGTCTTTGATTTAGCACTTTACGTCCACAAAAATTTGTACTATTTACAACTTGGCCTTAATCAACATCAAAGAAAGTTTGGTATTTGGTTCTCTGGATGAACAGTCGGAGAGGCAGATGGAATGTTCAGCACTACATAGCTTGGAAGAAAAACCCACAATACAAAAACTGGATTTATTGAAAATGAGACCTGGAGTCCATCCTCAGGTCCTGAGGATGGAATCCAGTTGGATTTCGAAACTGTAGTCTCATTTTCAATAAATCTAATTTTTGTATTGTGGATTTTTCTTCCATTGTATCAACACGGAAGAGTGTTTTTCTATTCACTACATACCTTCGATCACAGAGAGAGAGAAGCTCAACCTAGATATGAGATTCGGAATTGTCAAATGATCTGTTATCATACTTTTGTTTTCTAATATTCTTTTGAGTTTCGAATTTATTTCTTTTTTCATGCTA
>NW_023646613.1:0-2500 GCF_015228065.2 Penaeus monodon | reverse complement strand
AAAGATCAGGAATTCTTTTCAAGCGAAAAGACGGAAGGGTTTTTAGAGTGCGATGTTCTGCTAAGCCTCTTTCGCATCCCCCTTTCCATTTATTTCAGTTTACATGTTTATTTATCTTTTTTTTTTTTATTATTCTAGAAAGGATTTCTTGTGAATTCTGAAATGTAAATAGCTACACCATATGTTACTTTCACATTTTGTCCCGCAGTTCCAGAATCCTATCTAAAAGAAAAAAAACATTTTGAAAGAAGAATTTCAGGGAAATAAAAATACTTCTACAAACTTCCATAAAAAGTAGATAAAGTAAAGAAAAAAAATCCGGAACGACACATTGCGCGAAAAAAAAATCCCGCCACAAAGAAACAGGCATCAAATTTTTGTCCTTTTTCCCCTTTTATTTTGTCTTTTCATTTTTTTTGGAAAGGGTAGAGAAAACCAGATCTCACTCCCTTGATGTCTTAAAGGGGATGGCTGATGAAACCGAACATCCACCAGATAAATTCTTAAAATAGCAGTACTGATGAGATTAACAATAGTATTGATTATAGTATGCTAATAGCGATGGCGATGGTAATAGCAGGAAAATCTCAACCCTAATTGAAAATAATATATTGATG
Source organism: Penaeus monodon (assembly GCF_015228065.2). Classification (NCBI taxonomy): domain Eukaryota; kingdom Metazoa; phylum Arthropoda; class Malacostraca; order Decapoda; family Penaeidae; genus Penaeus; species Penaeus monodon. Next base: position 1,883 of record NW_023646613.1, on the reverse strand, counting down.
ATAATAATAACAATAGTAATAGCATTGCTAAAAAAAAACAATAACGTCACTATAGCAATAATAACTACTACATTAAAACCCAAACTCATGGTTGTTGTGATAAGGATAATGAAAATAAGATAATAATGGTAATTAAAATAATAACAATATCAGTAAAAAAGAGTAACAGTAATAACGGAAGGATAAAAAAAAGGGGTTGAAAACACTGGGAAATAATCAACAGTTTTATAATGATACTAAAAGTCCAAAAAGTACTTTAATACATATTTCCTTTAAAAGGCAAAAGGAAAATCGCTTTAAAACAGCGGGGCAACAAGACCGAAGAAAAAAATTATCTGTGGCGCCTCAAGTAATGGGTCTTCTCCAGATCCATTAAACCGAAAAAGTCTGAAACGAAAAGGATTTTATATATATATATATATATATATATTAAATATATAATATATATATATATATATATATATATATATAATATATGTGTGTGTGTGTGTTGTGGTGTGTGTTGTGTGTGTGTGGGTGTGTGTGTGTGTGTGTGGGGGTGTGTGTGTGGTGTTGTGTGGTGTGTTGGTGTGTTTTTGGGGTGTGTGTGTGTGTGTGTGTGTGTGTGTGCGCATATGTGTATGTGTGGTGTGGGTGTGTGTGTGTCTGAGTGGTATGTGTATAAATAAATAAATAAATAAATATATAATATATATATATATATATATATATATATATATATACATACACAAAAATATATATTTAGATATATATATACATATATATAATAATAATTATATATATATATATATATATATATATATTTAATATATATTTTAATATATATATTGTGTGTGTGTGTGTGTGTGAGAGAGAGAGAGCATGTGTGTGTGTGTGTGTGTGTGTGTGTGTTTTAGTGTCTGGGTGTGTGTTTGTGTGTGTGTGTGTGTGTGTGTGGGGTGTGTGTTGTGTGTGAGAGAGAGAGGGGAGAGAGAGAGAGGAGAGAGAGAGAGAGAGAGAGAGAGAGGACAGAGAGAGTGTCGGTGGTTTTGAGTGCGTGGGTTTTTGGGGGTATGTGTGTGTGTGTGGGGGGGGGGCTAAATAGATAGATATATAGTTTATAAATAGTTATAGATAAAATTTATATATAGATATGTAAGGATAATAGTAATAATAATAATAATAATATAAAAATAATATTAATAAAATAATAATAATAATAATAATAATAATAATAATAATAATAAAAATAATTAAAAAAATTTAAAAATAAAATAATAATAATAATAAGATAGTAATAATAATAATAGAAATAACAATGATGATAATAATGATGATAATAATAATAAAAATGAGGAGGAGGAAGAGTATCATGAATAAAATAAAATCAGTGATGATAATGATAAAAGAACCGACATAAAAAAAAAATCAAAATAAACAAAAAGAGAAAAGAATGTCAAGATCTATTAGTAAAAAATGTGTATGTAAAAATAAGGAAAAAAGAGACAAAAATACCGTCTTCGTGATTTTACAAGGACAAAAAAAATGTCTTGGAAGAAGGGAAGAAGAAAAAACTAGAGAACGGAGGGTAAAGGAAAGATACGGTGAAAGAGAGTAAAAAGGAAAATAGAGGGAGGAAAAGAGAAGCGAAGAGAGAGAGGAAAAGAAAATAGGGGAAAAAGGGGAAAGGGGGAAAAGGAAGGGGAAGAGAAGGGGGGAAGAGGGATAGCACTTTTAGGTGACTAAGGAGAGGTGTTTGGGAAATTTGGAGTGAGAGAAAAAAGAAGGCAAATGAGTAAAGAGAAGGAACAGGATCATGGAAGAAGAAGGGGGAATGGAGGGGGGTCTAGAGGACAAAGGAGAGGAGAGAGAAGAAGGGAGGAGGAAAGGGGAAAAGGGTAGGG
>NW_023646612.1:0-7586 GCF_015228065.2 Penaeus monodon | reverse complement strand
TTATGAACATCATGATTTTATATGTTAGACATCATTTTAACGTTGTTTTTATTTATCTAAAGTTCTAAGAAATAACCACTATATACAAAGTCTCCCGCGTAAGAGTTAACGTGGGAGGCCGAAAACAATAGAAGGGGGGATTTTGCTACTGGCCTTCGAAGCCGACAGTCTGAGGAACCTCGGAACGGGCTTCCCCTGTCTAGTTAAGTGGTCGTGGGGGTGTTTTTTTTTTTTTAATATAGGAGGTAAGAGATGATTTGCGAGAAATTTGTTCGGCCAAAAGTGACTTGAAAGTGACCGGTGCTTTCTTATCTTCGTGTTTTTTCTTTGTTTTACCCAAGTGCCATTTTTACTGTTTTACCGTTCGTTTTATCTTGTTTGTATGGTTTCATTTTATGCTCCTTTTATCTAGCTTTCTATTTCACTTTTATCATTCGTTTTATTATTTTCATTGTATTGTTTTATCGTTTGTTTTATTAAGTGTATTCTATGTTCCATGTTTGTGTTTCATAGTTCGTATTTTAATGTTTTAAGTTCCTTTTGTACTACCATTCATTTTACTGTGTTTATTCGTGTTTGTTTGTCTTACCGTTTCATGTTTTACTGTCTGTTTATCTTTTAACTTTATCTGTTATAATCCTGTTTTACCTATGCTTAGTTTTATAAACGCCCGACTTTAAAGATAACGGTACAATTGCTGATGAGAACCACCTCCAGTGAATGGTGGTAGTTTTCTTTATTTTAATCAAGGTGGCTACTTGCTTAATTGCGTGTACGCACACGCCTCTCCTCGGCTTACAACACGCTTACCGACCTTTATATTCTCGCAACAAACACATACACCACACACACATACTACACTTGCACTCTTTCGCTCCTTTCCACACAACTTGTCTTCTACACTATCATTCTTCTCCCATATACACTACGTTCCCATACGTTAATTAAATGAGTGGTGGTAGTGACTCCTATTTACATATCTTGCGAGAATTAATTGTATTTAGCTTTTGCTACACACTCCGCGGTCGATGGGTACGGTCGGGTTTGTGGGGGCATTTACGGTGCCAGGCCGTTACACCTTGTGCTCCGCACCTAACGCACCTCTTCACGATAGTGGCGGTGTCTTCGTTGTTGTTGTCCTTTTCGTTGTTTCTTGCAGGGCAGTCCTTTATCTGGTGAGCTTCTGCACAGACAACGCACGCTGTTTCTTTTCTGCAATATTTAGCAACGTGGCCGTAACCCTGACACTTGTAGCAGACCACAACCTCTGAGCACCACGGTCGAATGGAGCTCGGCTCTATGTATCTCCAAAGAATTGGTATTCTTTAGGTGGCGGCTGTATTACGCTCCATACAGTGATGATCCTATTTAAGGGCTGTCTGTCATTATAAATCCTCCGGGCTTTAAAAACACCCGGAAGATGCAGTGCTTCCTCAGCGGCAACCTCCTTCGGAAACCTGGTAACCAGGTATTCCCTGTATTTTTTCCTTTTGGGCTGATAGTCGGCTTTGTTCTGTAGTGAGATCCCCGCAAAAGTGCACATGCTCCATGGTGGAACAATGAGGGGGGTGGTTGTCCCGTCCGCTTCTTAGATGATTAATTCCCTGCGGTCGGGCGCGGGGAGGGTGCGAGCGGCATGTCAAGTGCTGTCACACATACACTCACCAGAGCTCGCCAACGGTCGTTGGTACAGCACCCTGTTACTTTGGCACCACACTCAGTATTCGTAATTTTTACTAAGCATTGTTTTTTCTAGATTCCCTGACCATAGTATCCGACACAATCTGGTGTATGTACACCCACACACACCACGCACACTCTGGGTAAAAGGACAACCCAGGTGAGGGGGTGTAAAATCGTCCAGAACACAGGAGAAATCCTGATGACGTCCTGCTTTGGTGTTTCTTAGCTTACAACTGGATCCCATAGTTTTTCGAAAGTTCATTAGCTGATTTTCAGCATCTTTCTGTGCTGGCTTTATTAATTTTAGTTCTCTATTCTTCTTATTTCAGCCTGTTTTACCCCATAATTTCACTGATATACTGCATGCCCTCCCCTGCTATCGGGACTTACCACATCAAGAATATCTGCTGTGAATGCAATGGAAATGATCGTCAGATTCGTTCTCTTCACACGTGAATAAATCTGATATATTGTCCGGGAAGACCCGATTGTCCTTGTCAAAATTAACCCTAATGCTTCCCTAAAATACAGTGCAAAGCCGACGCTTACACGTTTTTTTTAACATTGCCGTTGGCGAATACAAGTCACATCAGTCGTCAATGAGTCAAATGCAACGGAAAACAACAGCATAACAGTGCTAAACTATGAAGGAATATTCCATTCCAAAAAGAATCGTTTCCTAAGTCCGAGGCTGGATGAAACTGGAAATTTACCCAACATTCTACAAAGTGAAAATCGGTAAAGATTAAGACCCAAAACCAGATTTTTTATGGATTTCCTTTACCCAACGAACCGGGAGTTGAAAGGAGGATACCGGATGGCAATGGGTGTCAATAGGGACCTGGAGAAATCGAAAAAAGTGATTTATGAAACCTATTTTCTTTTCGAAAACGTGAGCCAAACTTTGTGTCCCAAATATAGCAGAAAAGTAGATTTTTCGAAAACGAGCCAAACGTAAAGGGCAAAACGTTATGCGCAAGTTTCGAACAATACAATAATAAAAAAAAACTGTTTAGTCTCATGTAAGTAAGTGGTATCATGCGAAGCCAGAACTCCAACTCTAAACTCACCTACCTTCTATTTATTCCCTAGACAGAGGGGGAGGGGAAGCCCCCACCTTTATTAGTACTTCGTGCCAAATGACACAGCAAATTTGTTAGAGAAAATATTTGTGACACATACCATCAGGAGGCCACAGATGAGCTGCCCAGTCATAAAGTCTTGTCTGGAAACTGAAAGTCGCTCCATGCAGATTCTTAAGGAAAGATGCAGCAAGAGGCACTCTGGTCCCGAGCGTCTATTTCATGGCCACTCGTGATCTGCAATTGTAAAACATGTATTTGCGCTTTTATTTTTATATATGATTATTATTACGCCCATTTCCATGAAACAGTATATATTCACTTAATTTAGGATATAATAGAAATCTTTGTTTCATTGGGGGGAAAAAACTAAATATATTGATATATATTGTGTATCAGTGCACAGTACCTTACACAAAAAAAAAAAAAAAAAAAAAAAAAAAAAATATATATATATATATATATATATATATATATATATATATATATATATATATATATATATATATATAATAAATAATGTTGAAGCACTATACATGAAATAGTAGCTATTTCAGAGTGAACATATTATTATCAACTTAATTACATTGTTATACAATAATGCATTTAATATTGACATTGACAGTGAATATATACAGCATACCACAGTAAGCAAAATTGCGAGAATAAATAACCAAATAAAGAGAAAGATTACATAAAAGCCTCCTCCTCTTCCTCCTCGGCATTATCCTCATGCTCATTTGAACGTCATTTGAACGAGTGCTTATCTGACTGCACTCCTCAGTGTGGGGCTCATATGGACCTAATATCCGGGGATAAATTTATCATATTTTCTTAGAAATCTTGGCCTATAATATGCAGTTGCCATTGGATCGGTTATTGCGAGTAACCAATGCATAAGATCCATGTTTACTCCGAGTCCTCGATGATTTGCAGGTGTAAGGAAGTCCTTATGTCTAGCTTCTATGCCCTCTTCTGGAGTGTGACCTATTGGTATACATAATGCCTCAATAATATGTGACCCATGCATAAGCATCTTGTGTACTGAAACCGGCATGTTGTACCAGTTATATAGGTTACAGATTGTTTTGTTGTTTCGACAACATTGATGTTATAGTCCGAGTTTAGAGTAAACAGCAAAACAGAAAAACGTCTGATCAGTTCTTCGTCTACACCTGTTATTGCTGTTCATTTCATGGGTTCAGAAAAGGATCTTCGTGCTGCATTTTCATTGTATTCCCACTTGCTTGGGATGGAAAGTCAACATTAATCTCAAGTTCTCTTCTGAATGCGGACTTTTCATTGACCATGATGAATTTACTCTCCTTCCTTCCTTCCTCCTCTTCTTTAACACTTCACACTTTTAGCTTCAAATGATAGGCTATGTGTAATTTTATCGTATTTATTAATAAGTGAAGAGGTGATATGCTATATTTGAGATACTCCCTCGATACTTCCTTACCTTTTATTTTGTTTGTTTTATTTATTTGTGATGGCTTTGTAACGGTTTGACACAAGAAACTAGTAGACGAAGATGGTGTACTCAGAGGCGCTTGGCAAACTTTTCCATATACCGTAGTAGGAATCATTATATGATGTACTGTTATATCTCCCTATAACCTAGGTCTCAAGTCTTGGATTTCACTCTTAATGGAATTATGCTCTGATCTTATGAGCTCTTTTGTTTCCTTTATGATTTTTATGTAAAGGCAGCAAACAGGAGATGTCTTTGAGTTTTGCCATACTATGGTATTAGTCTCTTTGCATATAACATTAAAGGGCGTATGAATGTGGTAAACATTAGAGTTTCGCTCTCATTTGGACACAGGTCTATCAGCGCGTGTTTCCCTCAGTATACCAACTGCTTGTCTTGTGCATGCAGCAGACGTAAGGTCGTGTGATCTATGAGGTTCTGGAGATGTATATAAAAATCAGTCACGTTAATACCAGTGGAATAGCCCTGCTTCTTTGCTTCTAATAGCAACTTATACGGAGGGTGATGATATACGGAGAGTGTTTCGTGTGGTATCAGCGTGCACTCTTGTTCGTTGCATTTGACTTAACATTCTCTAACTGGCCTTGTTGGTGACGTTAAAATTGCTTCTTTGCAGAGTTTTGCCACGTGAATTTCCCCTGCCTCACGCAATTTCATCTGTGTGGCATATGGTAGCTGTTCAGCTGTGTGAGCCTTTCTGATTTCTTCAGTTTTCTTCCATTTTGTTGTCTTTTTTCTCTAGTTAAATTTTCTATATTCTGTTCTCGGTGTTCTTTCCCTGTCACTGGTTGCTTCGTTTGAAGATCCAGGCTTACCACACTCGAAATCATCAGTTCCATAGTTAAACTTTAGTTCTTTGTTATTCTTTTCAAACCTGTTTTTGAAACATTAAGCTTTCTTCCATCGTTTATAAAATTCACATTTGAAAGCTGAAATGTCCACTTTTTTCATAGTTTTCCTGGTGTTATTAGCATCGTGGTGCTCTTTGATTTTGATGGCCAACACATGGTTTAGAGGCAATATATCTTTCAATGACTGATTTCCTAGCAAGACCTGTCATCTGCAATGAAAATAACACGACACCCAAATAATGATACATTTAAACATTATAGTCTCCTTGTAAAAATCGTTAAAAGTTTTCCGTTTTGAAAGGTGTCACTATTATAAATAATTAAAATCCCACTGCATTGGGGGTTTATGTATTCCATTTTACCTAAAGCATAAACAGGGATCATCTTTACACCGGTCAGCATATAATTCTATAAGCTATATATGTCAAAGAATGAGGAATCCATAATCACCCCGGAGTAAATGTTGTAATAACGCGTTATATAGATGTAAAATTCAGCGCGCACATTACGAAACAACCGTGTTTAAACCAGGACACGTTTCATAGAAAACTGCCTGTTGCTACTTGCGGTGAACTTTGGGGTATTTACTTCAGTCATACATGGTTATTAGTAAATTTATCTATACTTTCGTAAAGACGGCAGTGAGTTTACATTCTCCTATTTGTAAATCTATTGCATTTATATAACGTCCTCTATAAGATTCACATTTTTTTTCGATACACCATGAGTTCAACAGTTTTTCAAATATACATCAATACATCTTTCTCATAATTTTGTTTCATGGTTATACGTCGTATTTTAAGGAAAATAATGCGATTTTAATTTCAGACAGAAATCCGTTTTCGCTGTACAACTATCGAACTATAACTAGATTTACTTTGGTAGATATACAAGTCAGTATTTACTCTACTTTCGATTAAACACACGTTAAAGTAAATTTGCAAACCAAGGTGTCGGCTATCTTTTCACACACTGAGACTTCTCTGGGTCGGCCTGGCCGCCGTAATGTAGCCAAAATTGCCCGTACCTAGCATATGAAAACCGTTTATCATTAACAGTGTAATGATCTATAATGATAAAAGCGACACAATGGCGATGAAATAATATTAAAATAGAAAATCGTACCCCATGTCACAATGATCACAGAAGTTGGAAGGTATAGCAATGGCAAAAGCTTAAAGGAAACTAAGGAAACAATTGAGAGTGTACTGTTTGATATGGGAGGCAGTTAAGGTAAACAAGTAGTAATGTCGTTAAATAGTTAAAAATGGATAATAAAAATTATAAGGAAAAACATATAGACTTGAGAAAGCAACAGAACAAATGTATTAGCATCCAAAAACGAGCGGGAAGATAATAAGGAATATGAAAAAAATAATAAAGATAAAAAATAACTAATCGGAAATGATTTTCAGGTTTGTAAACAGAAAACGCGACTCTTATGGTCAACAGAAAAATGCCGTAATCATAGAAAACGGTCTTATAATGCTTAAAGGTTATAACAAATAAATGTGCCAGACATCAAAGGTTTCAATAGCGCCATTGTTAAGAATTGTGGTGAAGAGGGTAAGAGTTGACGATTAGGATAAGTGGACAGAAGAAGGGGATGAAAAAAGAGAAAGAAAAGGAAAGGAGTAGAAGAAAGATCATGCAAATTTAGTGGAGGTGCGGGCTGAGGTCCAAGGTAAGGGTGATCAGTCTCCGTGACCTAAGCCCCCCACCCCCACGACAACAACGAGCAAGGAATTGGGAGGAGGGAACGGATGAACTTCTAGAAAATGTACAAAATGGGGCTATAGAAAATGCGACATTAAGAACTTTGGCCGTGAGAGGGTGTTGTGGACTTACGACCGTCCGCAATTAAGTCCCCTTTGAAGGGTGCCCACCACCGTATTAAACTGTTCGGGTAATCCTCATCCCGAGTGGTTCTACGGGGACTGTTTGGCACGCCTGATGCTTTCCGCGCGCCGCAGTTGGTGAGCCTAATGCTGGCTTAATTATGATTTACAGCCAAATTCATAATCAGTTTTTGGGGAGAAAGTTCGGTGTTACCAACATGAGCAAATACTATATTTAATTATTAATAAATCAGCCAAGATTACATATTCCCTAGTTTTAAACTCGTAACAACTCTCTGGCCTCGGTGTTTTAATTAATCAACCTTAATTTGAGTGACTGATACTGATTTTATTCATAAAAGCAGGATAGATACAGAAATGTCACCGCTGGCGGATAAATTAAAAATCTACCCGAAACACACATACATACATAAAGATAAAAATGCGTGAATATGTATGTATATATATACATATATATACGTATATATGTGTATATATATGTATATATATGTATATATATGAATATATATGTATATATATGTATATATACGTATACGTATATGTATATATGTGTGTATATATATGTATATATATATATGTGTATATATGTATTTATATTTGTATTTATATTATATAA
>NW_023646611.1:0-5000 GCF_015228065.2 Penaeus monodon | reverse complement strand
GGAGGAAAGCTAAGCTCAGATGGTCCCGTCTGCTATATTTAAATTATCATATAACTTCTAAATTGCTGCACATTTTTGCACACGTAACGTTATTTGGAAGATTGTTCGATGTTTCAATAGTTCTGTTTGGGAAACAAGTTCTTGACATCGCTCTCGCCTCTTTTTACTATCAACATTTTGCTTTGTCCTCTCGTCCTTCTTATGTTCAAAATCATAAAGTCATCATTGTCTAAACTTCACCCTTCCTGTAATATAGGTGAAAAATCATTATCACATCACCTCTTTTTCTTCTTTCTTCCAAATTAGTAAGACCTATTTTCTGTAGTATTCTTCGTAGCTCATATCTCTTAGAGTAGGTGCCATCTGGCGATGCTCTTTGAACTCTCTAGCTTTTGTATCCTTTTTAAAGTGTGGGACTCTATACCACTACACCATACTGAAGACTAAGTCTTATGATGGCTGCAGTCACCTTCTTTACCATGTCTTCGTCCACATTACACGAATGCCGTCTCCATATTAGCAATCAGCCCTAGCATTTTATGAACTTTGTCATTTATATGATTTTCTTGGGCTGATGTACGTGTTATGATTATTCCAAGGTCTTTTTCTTTATCTGCTGGTTTAATACTACGTCTCCCAACTTGTATTGATATAGCGGACGATTTTTACTTTCTCCAAAACTGACTACATGGCATTTATTGGTGTTAAATTTCATTTTCCATGTACAAGTCCAAATGAATAAGTTCACTTTGGAGGACAATGGCATGAGACATCGTCAGTTATTCTTTTTTGCAATTCGAGTCGTCTGCAAACTTATTCGGATAAACTACCTGGGCTTATATTTGTCTTTAAATAATTTATGAAAATGCTAGACATAATCGGCGCCAAGTACCGATCCTTGAGGTACTCGCTAGTTACCCGTCGCCATGTAGAGTGGTCCCCTCTAATTATGATCTCATTGTCTTTCACGAAGAAAGTCCTCCATCCATTCGAGGAGTTTGCCTTTCACTCCACCTAGGTGTTCTAATTTTCCATAATAGTCTTTTATAAGACACCTTATCAAAATCCCTTCTTAAAGTCTAAATATACACAATCCACCCAGCCGGCTCTTCTTGTAATATCTCAGAAACTCTATTATAGAAACAGATTTGCTATGCATGACCTCCTTCCTAAAAACCAAATTGTTTATTTGATATCATGTTGTGTTTCTCAAGTACTTCAAACCACTGTTTCTAATTACTCTTTCTAACAGCACCACCACACTAGTTAACGAAATCGGTTTATAAATGAGAGGGTTTTGCTTGTCGCCGTTCTTGTATAAAGGTGTAACATTAGCAAGTTTCTAATCTTTAGGTAGTTTTCCTTGTCTCACTGAAATTTGGAATATTAACAATAAAACGGAGTACATAATTCTTCGGCACATTCCTCAGAACCTAGTTAGATATCTCATCTGGTCCTTCAGCTTATTCTTGTCTAACCCTTTCAGTAGATTTTTTTCATTCTTTTCGCGTGTGATATTTTCGATATTTCTGATTTACATTTGTACGGTTACTCGTTATTTCAAAGTATGGGACCAGAACAAACAATGACTGAAATTTCTCATTAAAGATTTCACACATTTCCTCTTCTTAGTATAAACGATGACATTGTCTTTGATGGCGCTAATTTGATCTCTACTTTTAGTCTTACTATTTATGTAATTAAAGAAGAGCTTGGGTTGGTTTGCACATATATTGATTATATCCTTTTCAAAGTCTAATTTCGTCTCCTCATGTTTGGGTATATTCATTTCTCCCTACTTCATACCATTTATACGCGGTTAGGATCTATGCTTTCTGAGCCTTCCCCAAAGAAGTGGTTTTTTTTGGTTATTTCTTGTCCCAGTTTTGAATTCTGATAAAATTTTCTACTTGTTTATAGACCGAAAAATTTAGAATGTTGCATATCAAGTTTCTCTTCGTACAGGAGGATTTCCTAGTTATGCCATCAAAGAAATCTTTAAGGCTTTTATAATTACCTCTCTTTGTACTTTTCTTTTCTTTCCTTACGATGAGTTTTCTTGTAGCAGAAAGTATTTAAAACCTAATTACTACATGATCACTCCATATCCTTAACGTCGTCTTTGCTTTGTAATTATTAGGTTAAGCACAGACAGTCTATCAAGCCCTCTTATGCTGGTATTATCTGTTACATTCTGGAGAGAAAAAAAATCATTTATGACTTCGAGTCATTTTGCATTCCACGAATCTGGCTGAGCTCTGGGAATTTCTTTTGCATTGTTTCCGAAAAATTGTAGCACTTCTTCCAGGCTCTTTAACGTCTCTTGATTTATTATTATTATTTATATTATTTTATTCTCTTGACTGTATCGATGTATGAAGTGGCATGTTACACTGTGGTTCTATTATATTTATTCCGTTTGTTTCTACCTCATCCGCCTTTAGTTCTACTATGGGATCTTGCTGAATCTCCATTTCCTTTATACTAATTCTTTCCTTATTAATAGTGTGCGTGTGTGTAAATATACACATATTTATATTTATATATATATACACACTTACGCACACACTTTACACCCCCCCACACACACACACACAATTTATTATCATTCTATTTAGTTCGAGTTTGTGAGTGTGTAAAATTCAGATAGTCAAGGATATTTCTGTATTTTCTAGTCATGAACGCATACGTAGTCACAATTTTATACAAAATTATATAAATATTCGTCATTTTTCATATTGATATGTTGATACATTGTAACATAAACTCCGTACACGCAACCGAATCCCAAGCCATGAATACAAAACGAACGCAGTCAGGCATGGCGTAAAACAAAAGTGTGTCGGTTCGCGCTAATCGGCCTTCCGTGAGATTTCTCAAATGTAATATTGACCGTTCGGAAACCTTCACGGAGAGAACATCTAAACTAACTTTAATACTTGAGTGCAGTGAACATAAGGCTAATTAATGGACACTGAACTTAATTCAGAACCAGGAGAAAAATGAAATGATTTACGATTCCCAATCAAATGAAAGGACCAAGAGAAAACTGTGACAGCGAACAAAGATCCAAATCCCAAGCATCCAAGAAAACACGAAACCGGCAGGAACAGCGTGGAAGCAGAACCGATCACACCCGATGACCAGCAATTAACAGGCAAGATAACCCTAATGTTATCATAATAAGCTTAGCAGATGAAACAAAAATCTTCCAACTTCTTCAATAATCCATAAAACTAACGGAATCTATAAACAAATCTGAATTCCAAAATATATTATTGAAGACTCCTTAAGAGTACTGGTATGGAAAAGCAATAAGATTTGAAGTCAAAGACATAAAAAAATTCAAAAATTCAAATTCAATTCAAAAAATGGAGAATGGAAAGTTATATGTAAAACAGCCAGCCTCCAGTAAGAACATAGGTTGTTCTTACAGAACAATATTCCCAGTTGAAATTAAGTCTGAAGAAATAGAAGATAAAATAAGAACAATTAGCAGAAAAGAATTCAGAAAATAATAGAGGTAATAAGAATAAAAAGAATTAATAAAGATAAAGAAAACTGAAAAACAAATGGATAGAAACAAAATCATTAAGATTAACATTTAAAGGCCCCCTAGCAGAAAAAGTTGAAATAGGGCATACCTCCTATACAGTAAACCAATACACTTTCCCAATACCCAAATGCTTTAACTGTCTTAGATATGGGCCATGGATAATGTCATGTAAAAATAAAAAAAGATGCAGTAAATGCAGTCAATTTGATCATAGTTATAAAGATTGTATAAATACAGAATATTTTTCTACTGCCAGGAAAATCATGCACCTAAACACTCTTATTTTAACAGTAGGTTCATGTCTGAGCCGCCGTGGTCACAGCATGATACTTAGTTTTTCATGTTGTGATGCTCTTGGAGTAAGTACATGGTAGGGTCCCCAGTTCCTTTCCATGGGAGAGTGCCGGTGTTACCTTTTTTTTTAGCACCTAACCACTAATACATGCAAAATACACAAAGAAGCACAAAAAATAAACACCAAAAAACATAAAACACAAACAACCTAGAAATAAAGAAACAGTTTCAAGAACTAAAACCAATACAAACAGAACTTGCAAGTGAAACTACTCCAAGAACAACAAATAAATAACCAGAACTCAACATACTACATAAACAAACAAATTAAAAACAAGACAACCCACAAACAATAGAACAGATTATTCCAATAACATTTGCCCAAACATTAAACCAATCTCAAAGCTTAACATTAGAACAAAGAAACACCAAAAAAAAAAAAAAATACGAAATAAAATAACAAACAAAATGGACATAGCACACACACCAGAACAAACAAAACAAACAGACAAAGAAAAACCCAAGGGAAAAACAAAACGACCCAAACCAAAACACTCACTAAACCTTTAACTCAAAATGATTCTCCTGTTACCAACCCCAATTAAGAAATGAAAACACATAAAGTAAATAAAAAAATAGAAGATTTCTCATGGATAGAGACAATAAAGGAAGTGGTCAACATAATCACAAACTTAATTAAAAATATGAACTCAGATAAATCATTCCTAGAATATCACAGATACAATAAAAGGAAATAATGCCGATATTTAAGAATTTAATTAAACACTTTAATGAATAAAATAATATTGTGGGAATATAAGATCAATTCAGAACAAAAAGACAGAGTTAAATTACTTGATAAATAAAGAACAACCCTCCAAATGCCCAGTAAAAAAATAATAAACAAAATTTTAAAACAAATAAACAATACTGGAATAAAGGAGAATATCCACAAGAATTAAAAATGTAATAATAAATCCAATAAACAAACCAGACAAAAATCCATCAGAGACAAAATCTTATAGATTTATTAGTCGAATACCCCCCCAATCCTTGCCCGTTGTTGTCGTGGGGGGGTTTAGGAGGCGGAGGACTGGGGACCCAATGATGGGGAAAAACCCCAACCTGGGACCAGCCCTGACCCTTTTCA
>NW_023646610.1:0-7587 GCF_015228065.2 Penaeus monodon | reverse complement strand
CATAAAAAAAAGGGGGGCAAACCCCCACACAATAATACATGCAAAATCATGTTTGCTTTTTATGTACAAATGGCTGTTGAAAGAATGTTTATTTTGTTAGAATATAACCCAATAGACAGTTTTATACATTGGCCAGCCTATCAGAGTGTGATGCTCTTAAATATTTTTCACACATCCCTTTGGACTTATTTTCATTCTTTTTGTTTTTTTGTTGGTTTGTTTATTTCTTGATATTAAATTCATAAGGTTTTACTTTTTTCTGTCCCCTTTTGGCAGTAAAATCAAATACATGTTCACATTATGAGGTGAAGAGTATTTGGTAAAATGACAAATTTTTCCATGTGTATTAAGTCATATGATGGAAACTGACTTCAGAGAGAGAATATCTTTCAAATCATAATGTATAGCTATGTTTCAAGAGATTAAAAATATCAATATATATGTGTGTCTGTGGTGTCTCTTTATGTGTATCATTGCACAAACACAAACATATGTGTGTTTGTATGTGTGTGTGTTTAATACATTTATGTGTGCATATATATATATAATATATATATATATATATATATAATATATATATATATATATATATATATACACATACACTATTATATATTTTATTATATATATATATATATATATATATATATATATATAACATAATATTATATATATGTATCAGCATAAAAGTAGGTATATATTATATATATATTATATTTATTATTTATATGTATATATAAACCTATATATAACAACCTTCCCTGACCAGGCCTCAAACTTAGGTCATTTAAAGTATAAAACCCGGAGGACCCTCCTGTTCTATACTTCAGTGACCTAGGTTCAAGGCCTGGTCAGGGAGGGTTGTTATATATTCATATCAATGGGGCATTTCAATATTCCAACATTTATACACCTATATGTATGTATATATAATATATATAGATATATTTATATATTTTACACATATTTTTTTATTATATATATGTATTATATATATATATGAATATAAAACCCAATCAGTACAGATGCACACTGTAATTTCAGTTTATTTATTGTATTTACACATAGATGGCTTTACAAGTGCTTAGTTCCCAAAGGAGTCAGTTATTAGTTCTACTAGTTTCACCTGTTTATCCTTTTCCTTGACTTTTGTAGAAGGTCTTTTATATTATTTCATTGTCTAAATGTTACCAAGAATTTTATAATTTTAAAAACCATAACATCAATAACAATAATAAGAGTATTCATAGCAATTGTAATCTGTATGTAACACAATTCACAAAAAACTACTAGGACATGAAGGTTGAGTTGAATATATGCATACATTTTACATGTTATATATACATCCACACATATATATATATCACATCCACATATATATTTATATATATAATGTTTTATACATTATATAAAAAAGATATCTGTTTAATTTTAACATATAAAGCATAAAAAAAAAAAAAAAAAAAAATATATATTTTAAAATATATATATATATATAAATATATATGATATACATAATATATAAATATATATATATATATATATATATTATATATATATATTATGTAATATATATTATATATATATTATATATATCTTATATATTATATATATATATTTTTTTTTTTTTTTTTTTTTTTTTTTTTTTTTTTTTTTTTTACGGTAGGTTCATGTTTGACCCGCCGTGGGTTTCAGCATGATACTTAATTGTAGTTTTCATGTTGTGATGATATTGGGGTGAGTATGTGCACCCGATTTTCATATATATGAATACCCTATACATATATATATATAATATATATATATATATATATATTATATATATTATATATACTGAAATATATATACATATGTGTTATATGTGTGTTATATATATATATATTATATATATATATTATATATATAATATTATATATGCGTTATGTAGATGTTATATATATAATATTATTTAGTGCATAGATACAGTATATATGTTTGCATATGTGATATATGTATATTGTATGTATATGTGATATACACAATATGAATATATATATGTATATATAATGTATGGAAGAAAAATCCACAATACAAAAATAGATTTATTGAAAATGAGACAACAGTTTCAAAATCCACCTGGTTTTCCCTCATCAGGACTGAAGGGGAAGGGAGGGGGGATAAAAGAGAGAGGAGAGACAATGCGGGAACATGGAGCAGGTGAGGACAGACGAAAGGAAGTAGAGGAGGTCACATCAGGTCGGAGGATTGGGCAGACTATGCACCGGGTTTTCTGGCATACAGGAGAAGGTGGAGGATGTGGAAGCAAGGACACTATCAGCAGGAGAAAAGCTGCTGTTCAAGTTGAAATTGAGGCGCAGCTTATTAGGAAGATTCCACTAGTCTGCGGTTGTGGACATAAGCTGAAAGGGAAAAACAATCTGCACTCTGACAGTCCATCTGGACTGGTCACCCTCTTTGCCAGTGGTGGCAAAAGATGTTGTTGTTGTGTCCCCTGGGTACAGCGTGCTTATGTTGAGACAGATGCTTGGTAAGACTGGGACCTGTTTTGCCAAGTACTTCTTGTCACAAGAGCTTGGATGTTGACTCCCTGTTCACCAAGGTCCCGCTTGATGACATACTTGCTTTCCTCCAGGGGATCCTGGTTTCCCTCTGCCCAGAAAACGTTTCCCACTGTTTTCATCTGTGTTGGGAGTCTAATCCTCTTCTTTGGAGGTCACTTTACTCTCAGTTGTTGGGTGTTGCATGGCTCTCCCCTCTCTCCAGTCCTGGCAAACCTTTTCATGGAATTCTTTGAGTCTGAGCTTCCCCCTTCCATCTCCCTCCATCGTTTGGCTGAGTATGCGACGACGCCCTTTTGCCTCTGCCTCATGACCCTGCCCTGTTACGGATTTCCTGATGCAGCTGAACCTCTCTCCTTCCATCTGTTTAAAGGGGGAAGGGTAGGTTGACAACAGCTCCCTTCTTGGACACTCTAGCCATTGCCTCTGCAATATATATATATATATATATTATAATTTTTATATATTATATAATATATATATGATATATATATGAATATATATATATAAATATATGAAATATGAAAGGGAAACAGCCACTTAAAAATGAAACTAATCGAAAGTTTTCGAAGACTCATGATTCCTCTTCAAACAAATAAGAAACTGAATCCAAAATCCATTTCGTTTTTTATTTATCTGAAGGAAAAACGGGAAAGAGTTTGAAACGTTAAGATTTGTTCATTTTCTACGTGGTTGTTTCCTTTTCATCTTTGTGTAAACTTTACTGTGTTTCAGTTTGTGTTTAAAAAGATATATATATAATATAAATGTGTATATATGTATTATATACATGTACATGTATACATTATATGTGTGTATGGGGATACATTATGTGTATTATATATTATATAAAATATATATATGTAATTTATAAGTCTTTTATATATTATATAACTACATGGTATATATATATATATTTATATATATATACTATATATATATATATATATTATATATATATTATATGTATATATATATATATATATATATATATATATATATATATATTATATTTTATTTTATTAAATTTTATATATATATATTTTATTATTATGTGGTATTTATAAATATTATTATATAATTTATATTTATATAATATATAATATATATATATATATATATTATATATATGTGTGTGTGTGTGTGAAAAAGGTTATGAACTTAGTACAATGGTACATTGGTTTTTGCAGGGGTATGTTTACTGGTATAACGGCGTAACCCCTTATTGCTAGATACCACAAAGTATGGGAACAAACGAGACGATGGTTTAAGCGGGGTCACGTGTCAACCCGCCGGAGGGCGAGGGCTGGGCCGACTTAACACGCGGGGTTTGGGCCCCGACCCGACTGTCGGGTCAGGCGACGTCAGATAACGTCATCTTTCCCCTCGCTGAATCAATGGTTCTTATTTGGGAATTGGACCCACATGGAAAACACCCGCGTGTCTATTGGTGTTTTCTATATGCCATATTGCTCGGGCACCTACTCGCGCCTCGCCCTCGAGGCCCCTTTCTCAAGGGAAACCTAACTTGGCTGCTCGTCCCTGTCGTCTTCTCTCCTGGTCCCCGGTGAAATCTGTCCGTCCTCGACATCCACACGTCCTTGAAAGACTCGCACAGGTCCTCCTGACTTTGGATTCACTAGACTTCCTCGTAGTCCTCATCCAGGCCTAACTCAGCGGTGTCCTCGTCCACACGTCCTCACAGATCTCGTCCAGGTCCTTCACAGCAGCATGCTCGATCTCTACGTCTCGTAATCTTCATCTGGATCTAGGGCGTCGGCAGGGGCGGCATCTCAGGGCGGCTGATACCTGCGCTGATGAGCTCTTGCAGTTGACTGGATCTTCGGGCGTCCGCCAGGCGTCGCCCATCCACAGCAGTTTGGGGCGACTGGTTCCTGCTGACGAGTTCCTGGTCCTTTGCTGGATCTACGGGCAGCCTGGCAGGCAGCGCCCCTCCACTACATCATGGGACGTTTTAACACCTGCTCTGACAAACATCTTGGTCCGCGAGCCTATGGCGATCTTCCGGTCACGTCCTTCCCACAGCATCTTAAAGTGACGGTTCTGCAGCAGTGTCCTCCTTCAGTGCCATGTCGGTTATCGTCGGTCCAACTGCTACAAAAATATATAATCGGAGAACCAGATCATACACTAAGGGCCAGATAGCAAGAGAAAATAGAAAGGCAACAGAGAAGAGGGGGTGTTAAGTACCACTAGCTTGGTTATTTATAAAAAATTTGCAGTTTTTAATGTTCGTTTTTTAATTTTTATTTCGTTTTTTTTCGTTTTTTTTTTTATTTTCACAAGATAAAGAAAAGATAGGAGAGGGAACGTCATAGCGATCCGCATGGACAGGCTTGAACTATCAACCGTCTCTGATAGATATGAGAGTAGATAAGGAAACGACAACAGCCTCCGCAAGGATTTACTTGAACCAATTGTCGTCACACAGAGAAGAAATGATGTAAAATCAAAGTTGGAGTCACTCATCACGACCGACAAAATTATTGGCAAAAGAGATAGTCATAGATCTTTATGCTGGCACTACGAAAGCAATAAACCCTATGAGTCATTTGTTCTGCGTGGATGAATGTGACAGAAAGTACGCATCAATGAATGGTGACGTGAAAAAAATATTCGCCAACTTTTTTGCAAGCAAAAATTCTTAGGGTCCATAAATCTGAACTGCCGAGGTAGCCATGTCTACTATACATGTTAGACTTCATCGGCGGGGGGATCATATACCCAAAACGTTGTACATTGAAGCAAACCGATCTAGAAAAAATCTATAGATAAACCCGCTCTCTTCTGCATATCTGTGATGGGGACTCGTGATTCCTTATGGATTTCCACGTATCACATGATCGCTTGGGAGTCACCGACCTTCAAAGAGGGTGAGAGGGGTATGATTAATAGGCGAAAAAATTAATCTAGCTTAAACCCCAGTCCTACATTAATTAACGGACGTAACAGCGGGTCACACTGACTCAAAGTTGCCGATCACGAATAATTTACCTGTACCTATTTTTCAAACGTCGGAGCGCAAAATTTTATTAGGCGTTTACAACCCAAACCCCCCGGGAATATCAGGCAATCTGTGCACCATGATATGGGGGGGGATCCTACACTAAATTTAATATAATAAAATTTTAATAAAAAACGCGTTACAAGCTCCGTTCTAGCGCCGATAGAACGTGTCACCAATGAGCAATGAAACAATGCTACAGTTATCCCCTAGGTTTGACCGGAAAAAAGAAAGTGAGTTCAGGTCAAGACGGAAAAGAAACAATCATCTATTGACCTTTTCCTCGTCCCAAGTGACCGCAAACAAAAAAAAGGTGTGGTCAGGTCAAAGGGGGAGGGGAGAAACGAGATAAAATGAAAAGATATTCGTGATAAGATAAAAATCACGAACACGGGTTTAAAATTTATTGCAGATGAAACAACATAAATCTCTGATGACAAGAGAAATTAATCAACTACTCAAACTAATGACGATATTCATGTTTGTTTAAACCCCATACCACAATCAAACGGTAATGCGATCTAAGGTCAGGATAATAGTGGGAGAACGTGCCATTTGCTGTCAATTGAATTTTACCTAACAAAAACCAACAGCTTAACACATTTATGGGAGAAGAAATAGAGAAGGGCCAAAATGTGTACTTTCATTTTTTTTTCTTAGACATGTCTTGGAGCAGTCAAGCATTTTTTTCTTCGAAGGTTTGGGCACTCGTGCTGCGAGCCGAAAGGAGCAGCGACCACCCTGACACCAGATATAATGGTGAACAGTAATGGTAGTCAAAGGTAGTAGGACTCGCAACACATGTATGCGGTGAACACACGCTACGACCTGGCTTAGGGTAAAAGCAATGCGCGGGTCGCGATGACCCCCGCACGGTGACCGCTGAGCCCGACCCTGCTATGTCGAGCCTGGTCGAACTCTCGGGTCACGTTTGGTCGGCCGCATAAGCGAAAGCTAGGCCGACCTTACCGCGGGCGCTAGACAAAGTTCGGGCAGGCGGGTCAGATACTTGTCACTACATCTCCTGAATCGGTGTTCTTATTGGCATTTGTAGCCACGTGGTAAACATCATTTTCTATGGTACTTTGTATATCCATAAATAATTATATATTATAATATTTTAAATTATATATATATTATATATATATATAATTATATATGTGTTGTGTGTGTGTTGTAGTGTGTGGTGTTTATATATATATACATATTTGTATTATATGTATAATATTTATATATATATAAAATAAAATATATATATATATATGTTTATTTTTATATTTATATACATATAATATACATGATATATATATATGATATATATATAGTATGTATATATAATATCTATGGATATATTCTTTAATATTTAATTTATGTTATATATAATACTTAAATATATAAATAAATATATAAAATGTTATATATATACATGTAGGTATATCATATATGTGACATTATAATATATAATATTTTAATAATATATATATATATATATAAAATTATATATATATTTATGTATGTATGTATTATATATATATACATATACATATATATCATATATTAAATTTACAATATACTATATATATATATATATATATATATAATATTTTATATATATATATATATATTTATATAATATATATATAATATATATATTAGATATATATATATATATATATATATATATACATACATACATACATAATATATATATATATATATATATATATATATATATATATATATATATATATATAATATTTTATATATATATACCTTTAAAATATATTTATTTATATATTTAAGTATTATATATAACATAAATTAAATATTAAAGAATATATCCATAATATTATATATACATACTATATATATATCATATATATATATCAGTATATTATATGTATATAAATTAAATATAAACAAAATATATATATAATATATATTTTATATATATATATATATATATATATATATTATATATATATATTATGCAAAAAGTAAAAT
>NW_023646609.1:0-7588 GCF_015228065.2 Penaeus monodon | reverse complement strand
CATGTTTTTTGTCTGTTTTTTTTGTGTATTTGTATGTGCTCTCATTTTATGTGTATGTGTAGTGTACATTCCTCACTAACTCGCACACTCATACATATGTGTACATGTATCTACACATGCATAAGTACATATGTACATCTGTTAAACATCTGGACAGCTGAGGGCCCAGCCAGATCAATATAAATCCAAAAGATTATGGATTCCCTTTAGCATAACCAAATATCATCTATAGATCTGATTATTTTTAATCTAAAGATCACAATACTAATATAAACCATAATTGCCATTAATAAATTTTATACTACTGCTGCGGGTAAAGATAAAGTACAATTTGAAATAAAAAATATAAATAGTAATAATAAAATAATCATTATTATTTTATTAACATCATCATTATTATTACTGGTATTATTTTTTTGTCAATACTATTATCACTAGAACATTATCAATATTTATTAATTCATCTATTTGTGACATACATGGCAATATAGGTTGTTTTTTTCAAATATGCTTTAAATTTTCAATGTATAAAAACTACAACAGGATGTTACCTGTAACACAATCCCTGGACGATCCTATAATTTAATCTTTCAGTAATGCTACAATATACACCTGCTTGTAATTGCGGTGGCACAACACCCCTTTGTTTGGGAGATTCGGGAGCACAACCTTGTTATGCTTTTCATGATCACAGTTGATTAAACAGCATGAAGCACTGCTGTCTCTTGATATGATGATGATGCAGCATGGTCTCATTTCTGGAAGAGATAGAAATGGGGGAGAGGGGGGAGGCGGAACGGGAAAAGAAGAAGGAGGAGGAGTAAGAGGAGGGGTATCGGAGGGATAGACGTGGAAGATGTGGAGGGGGGAAGTAGGAGGGGGGGAACGGAGAGATATAAATTGGAAAAAGGATGGGGGGGTGGTAAGGGAAAATGAGGAGATGAAGTGAAGGATTTGAAGGAGGAGGAGGAGGAGGAGGAAGGGGGAACGGAGAGATAGAATTGGAAGGAGGAGGAAGAGGAGGGGGTGGGAGGGGGGGGGGCGGAGAGACAGAACTGGATGGATGAGGAGGAAGCAGGGGGAAAGGGGAGATAGAAATTTTAAGGAAGAGGGGGAGCACCTTGTCCTCTTCCTCCTACTCCTCCTTTCACTTCTATCTCTCCGTTCCCCCTTTTCCCTCGTCTTCCTCCTCCTCCTACTCCTCCTCCTCCTTCCATTTCTATCTCTCCGTTCCCCCCTTCACCTACCCCTCTTCTGCTCCTCCTCCTCCTATTCCCGCTTCTTTCTCTCCGTTCCCCTTTTCCCCTCCTTCGTCTCCTTTCTCCATAATAAAAATATGAAATTATAGGCTAATGTCTGTATATAAATATATATACATGTATGTGTATATATGTGTGTACATATATATTATATATATTACATATATATATATTAAGTTACGTTAGGCTAGGGAAAAGCAAGGTTACCTTGCATTAGGTTAGGTTAGGCTAAGTAGCAGTGGTTAGGTTACGTGGAGTTCCGTTAGGTTACGTTAAGATAAGTTTGGTTAAACAGTTAGCCGCCAAGCACATTCTAAAGAACGCACAGAGTTACACACACAACTACATAGAAATAAATATATATAAAAAAATAGATTTATTAAAATATATAGATATATACATGCAAACATAAATACACATATTTCACACACAACATCCATACACACACACACACTAAAAGAATTTTTATTCATAAAATAATTATATATATATATATATATAATATATATATATATATTATAATTATCTATCTAATATATATACATACATATATATATATTATATATATATATATATATATATATAATATTATATAATTATTATCTAATTTATATATACATATATATAATTCTTATATATATATATATATATATATATATATATATATATATATATATATATAGTTCATAAGATAAGAGATAGATGTATATATACATTGACTGAGCGGTCAGATTGTACTGAACCGCCTATATATATTTCCCACGGTCCCTTACATATGAACCTCCGGGCTAGTACATTGATAACGTGTCGGCCTCTCATCCGAGCGGTCGGCGGTTCGCGCCCCGCCCAGGCCCGAGAAGTTGCAATTGTCGCCTGGAGGTTACTACTGTGGCTGGGTACCAAAGCGGGTAAGGACTCGGTTCAGCCGAGTCAGCAGCTGGACCCCATCTTCGGGCGCGTGCTCGGACGTGGGCAGACCTTTACCTCCCGCAGGGGTGGGTGTGTCTGGGGGGCCTTAGAAGGCCTGCCTTACGGTGTGCATAGAGTTTGCCATTCTTTTGTTAGGGACTGGTCTGGCAGACCATCTGATGACTGCCACTATTTTTCTTTCGAATAGGGCGATAGGCAGGTAGAGCCCCTTGTCAGGCCTTCAGCCAGGTTCTGTCTAATAGCAGCTGCTAGACAGAACATCAAGTTCCCGTGATAGGAAGTACCTGTGATGAAATAGTCTGTGGTTGACTATTTCAGAGGGATGAAGGAACTTACTGGAACAGGTACAGGTCCCCTCTACTCTCACTGAGGTGAAACTTTGGGTGTTTCAGAGAGAAGAGGGATTCACGTTAAACTCACCCTGCCAAAAGAACTGCCAGGAAAAAAAAGTCAGCTCCTCTCCCTCACTGTGATGGAAACAGTCTGTGGTTGGCTGTTTCCAGAGGGACGAAGGAGCTTACTGGAACAGGTACAGGACCCCCCTTCTCTCACTGAGGTGAAACATCCTTTGGATGTTTCAGAGAGAGGGATCCACCTCAAAAACCGTCCTGCCATAGGAACCTCCTGGAAAAATGTTAATTTCTCTCCCTCACTGTGGTGAAACAGACTGTGGTCGGCTGTTTCCAGAGGGATGAAGGAACTGACAGGAACAGGTGCAGGACCCCCCTCTTTTCTCAAGAGGACGGAGAGGAACTGCCTGGAAAAAGTGAAAGAGCTCCCTTTCTCACTGAGGGAGGAGCAGAAGTGTTCCCATCAATGATGTCCTGTAGGTGGAAGGGCATCCCCTCTGGGATACTCCCAGAGGTTGACACCTACCCACGTGTTTGCCGTGCGTGGCACCCTTGTGAGCTGGGAGACGGGAGTCCTGGAGGTTGAGCGATGCCGTGCACGAGTACGCCCTGCGGCTAGCAACACGCCTCTTTGGTCCTCTATTCTGGCAAGACAGGCGGCCTGATCCAGGCCCGGTCAGGTCAATCGGCTGGTCTCCCTCGGGAGGCTAGGGTCAAGCAGTCATGCTGCCGTTGGTACCCACACCGTCCGTGTGTACCAGTGCAATCGGCTAATTGGCTGCGTATATCCACTCATCACCCCTGTTGCTGTTAGACATTGGTTCTAGCACTCAGCTTCCCCTTGTTGGACTCCGTGGTGGGTGGGGGCGTGAGTGGATGAAGCACTGCCAAGTACATGGAAAATCTAAACCAAAATCCCCCACAGACAGACCTAACTGTTGACGACCCGTGCAAGGCCCAGACCACGGCAGCCACCCTAAAGCCTTACGTGCCCCCGGGGTGGCAAAGAAAACCCCGAGCACAGGATGACACTGTCATGCCTGCTGCCAAGATGGCGGACAAGACGAATAAATCATGTACAAACATGTCTGTCCACCAGATTGTCCAACAGATGGACTCTCGTGCTGGCCCCTCCAGGCCAGCACCCAGACCAGGAAGGTCTCTGAGCCCCCCTCAGACGACCCCACTGACTGAATCAGGAGCACCAGCTGAACCAGCCGAAACAGCTGGTGCCTCCACGAGCAAGCCCAACGCCGAAAGGGCGGACCGAAACGGCCGAGGCCGGAGAACGACTCTGATAGCGAGTCTGGACCCCCAAGGCGTTTCCCGCAATTCAAGGTCCCCGTTAAACCCGAAGGCTTCGACAATGCCTACCAAATGGTAAGGGCATTGGAGAGCCAGCGCAAAATCCGGCTGTCGATCCGGGTTGCGCGAGATCAGGGCATGATCATCGTGCCCAAAGATCAAGCCACCCTTTGTTTCCTGCAGGAGACAAAGGAGTTAAAAGATGGGAGGAAGTGAGCCTCTCGCCCTGAACCCCGAGGAGAAGAGAGTCAAGATGGTGCTACTTGGCTTCTCAGTCTCATACGATGTGGAGGTGATAACATCACACCCACAGGTCGTGGAAGCTTCCCGATTGTCGAAGGGGAAGACTCCAACCAGGCAAGTCCTGGTGACCATGAAAGGTAGCCCAAGCTCCACCCTTGATCTGGGTACTGGGGTACCTATCACCTACGCACTTATGTGCCAAAACCCCTTCGGTGTTTCAAGTGCCAAGAAGTACGGACACCACCAGGCTAACTGTACAGCCAAGCCAAAATGTGGTGTCTGTAGCCCAAGGCACACAATACGAGGTGTGCATCAAGGCACATAAAGAAGAAAAGAGGACACAACAGCAAATGTCCTAACTGGGCCAAGAGGGATCACGCCTGGAGCCTGGCTTGCTCTGTCCGGAAAGAGGCGGCCCTCAAACGGGAAGAGGTTGCTAAGAAGCGACCAGACTTTGTTCCTGCCCCCCAGGCACCTACGTCTGGGGGGGAACAAAAGCGAAAGGCTTCCCGACTCCTAAAAGGAAAGGGAAACTCCCCCAGCCGAAACCGGATCTCCGACAATCAGGAGTTCCCCCAAGTAAAGCAAGTGCAGAGGAACCACGGAAGAAAGGTTCCAACAGCACACACGGTCCCCCCCGACCAGAAGACATGTTCTTCGACGAGGGGGACATGTCGATCCTGATCACTGCTGTGGTCACAGCAGTGGGCAGTATCCTTGTCCAGGACTGAGGAAGAGGCGGATAAGGCAGTCAATGTGCCATGACGACACTGAAACAGACTGTGAAAGCATAAAGGAGGAAGATGGAGAAGGCCAAATCCGCCCATCCTCTCCCTCAGCCCAGGTCGAGGACTCCCCTCCCCTCTCCAAGCCAGGCTATGCCCTCACAGGCAGAGCCCAGCCAGTCTATGCCCTCACAGGCAGAGCCTAACCAGGCTGATTCAGTGCCACAAGCCGAATCAGAAGAAGCTGACCCTGCCCAGGCAAGGCCAGCCAATGCACAGAAACAGCCTGGCCCGAGAAAAAGCCAAAGACGAAAAGTCAGAGCTACCAAGGCTCTCCACCCCCAGTGGATCCAGGGATAGCCTGACAGCCGAAAGAGAGCCCTCAAGCAGTGGATCTCCAATGGAGTTGTCAGCTCCGACGTCAACCCGAATGTGACGATGTCTCTGATGTAACTATCAATTAGTAACATCATGACACGCATCTAAGTATTCTGCAGTGGAACATCTGTGGCTTCTCCTCAAGGAGTGCCATCCTCCACGCATAGTGCGATCAGGGCATTGACATCGTCATGCTCCAGGAGACATTATCACGGAAGCTGTTCGCTCTCAGGGTATCACGTCTACGCGCTGCCACGTTCCGATGGCAAAAGAGGCCTGATGACCCTGGTGAACGCAACAATTCCCGCTCCGCAATAGCCGATGCACCGCACTGTGGAGAAGATGTTGAAACTCTTGCCGTCGAGATTCAACTGGCCGGGGACCCTGAAATTGTACAACGTTAAAAGCAGGCCACACTGTAGTAGCCTTAGACATCAGCCAGGTATGTGCTTCGCGCACACGACCGAGTATCATAGGGGGAGACTTCAATGCACACCACCCCATCCTGGCTCCCTGCAGGCACCAGATGCGGCTGGCCGCCCCATAGCCAACGTGCTCGAGACATTCCCACGAGATCGCTCTCCTCAACAGCCAGGAGCCAACGCATGTGAGAGGAGGGGTCCTAGACCTCACCCGGCCACTGCGACTCTGGTGGAGAGGATGGCTGCGTGTCGAGTTGAGACCGTCACTAGTGACCATTATGGCACTATAACAACCCTCATGGATAGTGGCCCGCCGAAATACCACGACCGAATCCAAGATGAAAAACAGACAAGGCCAACTGGCAGGCGTTCCAGAGCGCCTTGGCCCGCTGTCTGAGAAGCATGAACCCACACAGAGCGAAAATGTTTGGAAGTGCTACAAGCCAGACTTGTAATGCCATTGATGAGGCAGCCTCACTGACCATACCCAAAACTCGGCCTGGGTCCAGGAGTCACAAGGACGCCTGGGACTTCCATGACGAGATTAGGGAGGTCAACCACAGGGTAAACATGTGCCGAAAACATTTCCGAAGGCAAAGAACCCCCGAAAAACCTAGCCCTCCTAAGGGAGGCTGTGAAGGATGCCAAGGAAACTGCCAGCAGAGTGAGGCAGGAAAAGTGGCTGGAATGGTGTGAGTCTTTCGATCACCGTACCACCCTCTCAGAGCTATGGCAACGGGTCAGCGAGCCACCCGCGCTCAGCCCCGAGATGCACGCACCACGACCCCAGGCAGAGGCCAAAAGACTGGCGCAAGAGTTCCTGCGAGAACGAGTAGCGACAGTCTGCCAGCCGAACTGAGGGCAAGACAAAAACGCCTACACCAGACAGACTTGCTCACATCAGAGAAAGGCAGCCGAACCCGATAACTCAGACGTTTTCTTTTCTCTGAGGGAACTAAGAGATGCACACAAAGCCAGTTGCAACTCAGCCCCGGGCGATGACAGGATCTCGTACCCCATCATCTCCCGCCTGGGACTGGTAGGTGAGCCTGCATTCCTGCAACTCATCAACAAGTCCTGGGAAACTTCCACTCTACCCCAGAGTTGGAAGAGGGCTACCATAGTTCCCATCCCTAAACCAAAGGAGCCGGGGAAGTACCGCCCCATCTCTCTCCTCAGCTGTCTGGCCAAGACTGCCGAGAGGATGGTTCTGAACCGGCTCCAATGGAAAATGGGAGCCCACACGAACACCTCCACGGGTTCACCAGGGCATGAGCACAGCGCACAGCATAGCCACGCTCTTGAGCACAATAAACACGGGGCATCTGTGGTAGTATTCCTTGACACTGGAGAAGGCTTTCGAATTGGCAAGTCCTCTTGCCATTCAGGAGAGCCTGATCCAAAAAGGAATCAGAGGTAAGCTCTTGGCTTGGATAGGTGACTACTTTAGGAATAGAACAGCCAGAGTCAAATTCCAAGGTCACCTATCACAGCACATGCCACTAGAAAATGGAACGCCACAGGGTGGGGTTCTCAGTCCAGCCCTTTTTAACACACTAATGTCCTGTATCCTCAACATAAACCTCCCAGTGGCAGCAGCTGACACACGTGAACGAGTCGGCATTAGCCTCCCCTCATGGGCATAGCCTGAGCGATGCTAAGCTTCGCATATCGGACTTATCTTACTCTTACATATGCGATTCTTCTCCTCCCCTACGAGATGAAGGACGCCGTACATCCTTGCTCCATGGAAGAGGTTACATCAGAGAGAGTGAGGTTAGGTTAAGTTACATAAGCTTCGGTTAGACAGAAATTCCACACACACACACATATATAAATACATATGTAAACGGATGAAAGTATATAATTATGTTTGTGTATATGTATATTATATATATATATATAATATATAGTTATATATATATATATATAATATATATATGTGCATACACGAAACAAAACACACACACATGTTA
>NW_023646608.1:0-7588 GCF_015228065.2 Penaeus monodon | reverse complement strand
GGGGAGCGTTCTGTCACCTTCCTCTCACGTCGGTAATCAGGTGTGCGACGACCTTGGTTTTCAGGCCCCGTGCGGTGATGAAGTGTAGTTGTGTGATGAACGCCGCTTAACATCTTCCTTTGTCGTGGGGGTAGGCCTTGTTTAATGATGGAGGCCTGGGACCACTTAGGGATATGGCGCGGAGTCGACTGAACAACGAGGGCGCTTCTCTTGTGTCGTGTCGTCGGAGGGTGCTGCGGTGTTGATGTTGGTATGCTGTACACGGGCTGCGAGGTCTGTTGTGGTTGATCTCTTTTCCCTGACGATGTCACCGATTTTCCCTTGCCAGAAGTGGTAGCTATTTTCAGGGCCTCCAGGTGTTCTGTCAGCGCAAGTACGGGATGATAATTCTGTGTGTCTTGTTGCATTTCCCCCAAAGGAACTCCGGGCTGCATATTCTAAGCGCTCGTAGGAAGAAAACCAATATATACAGAGAACACCGGGCCGCCCAGGTCTTCTACCGCCGCCGAGAGATGATTCTCTGTATACAGAAAACCCAAAAAATAAAGATGATTTCATAAAATTATTTCTCTGCCACAACAGACCCAAAAGGGAAGGCGTGGTTATTGGTTTATTCCCCCGAGCGCTTAGAATCTACAGCTCGGAGTTCCTAGAGTTCCGTTTTGCATTTCGCAACGTGAGTAACACCTTCCAACGAAGGTGATCATTCCCAGTTCCCAAAAAATGCTGATTTCTTTTAATGTACTTCGTTTAATATTAATTACTGAAAGTATGAATTATATTCTTTTATATTGTAATTCCTGAAAGAATATTATGATCTCCTAAGACAATGATTTTGTTTTAAAGATTATCAAATTAGCGTTTTGTATGCTTCATCATTTGTTCATTTATATACCCCATGATTTCCAGAAGAACAGTTAACATAGGCTGACAATGAATAATCTTATAATAGTCATCATCAGTTATGCTACGTAATTTTCACACAATCCTTCCTCGGAGTCCAGGTGAGCCTTTCCCAGTGACGCTGTTAATTATTCCTCCTCTGGAGAAAGTTGGGCCTGGGATGGTGAGAGAAGTGTGCCGGACATGGAAATATCGTCAGAGTGGGACGAGTGCGGATCTGTCATGCTAAAGTAAAAGCATGCACTATTAATGCACTCTCCCAGTTTAATATATAGATTTTATTCGAGATATCGACTACTCCAGAT
Source organism: Penaeus monodon (assembly GCF_015228065.2). Classification (NCBI taxonomy): domain Eukaryota; kingdom Metazoa; phylum Arthropoda; class Malacostraca; order Decapoda; family Penaeidae; genus Penaeus; species Penaeus monodon. Next base: position 6,380 of record NW_023646608.1, on the reverse strand, counting down.
GAAATTGAATGCAATTTCAACTGCCTGTAGATTTACAGGCAGTTGAAATTGCATTCAAGTTCATCGTTACGCACACAAAAAGGGGCAAATATGAATGTTTGAGTCGACGAGAACAACAGATCTCCACTTTGCTTTTTCGTACTTCACGTTCACGGTCCTGCTGCTTCAAAAAATACATCTGTTTTTTCATGCTTCACCATTTTCTTCAGGATATTGTTTTACCTTATATTCTCTGTCCTTTTTCCTGTCAGCATTTTCCTTGGTGTGATTTTTTCTCTTCCATATATATCATATATCCCCTCACCCTGATCCCTTGCCTTTTCTTCAATTATTTTAACAATCTACTTTTGTTTCTGCTTCTATAAATACCCCTCCTTTCCTGAAACTCGTTTATCCAGTAATGTTTCAGTGTTTTTGCGTATTATAAACCTCTAAGTTTGTAGTTCTATTATTTTACTTTCATTTAACCAGTACATGCGTTGACTGTTGATCACTTAAAGCGTGTCTTGAAGCAGGTTTGTCACCAGATATCAAAGTATACTTATCATAGTGAAAATTGTGTTAGAGAGCTAATTTGAAATGAGATCGGTGGTGTCATACATAATAGTATTTCGGGGCCACATCCATTTCCAGTGCTACAGATTCTGCCATTTCTGACAAAAGGTTTTTTCAATCTTATTCTCTTTCATTTAAAATATAAACATTCAACTGACAGGAAGATTGCACTTTCGGTTGATTATTCATTAGATAATGAAATTAATTCCTAACCATTGGATGCATACATACATACACGGGAAAATACATACGGAAGGAATATATTACTTATGTTATACCAGCAGCTATGAGGTAAGGCAAACTAAATTTTTTTACACCCCCTTTAATATTTCAGCAATATTTTCTCAAAGATGAAGTTCAAACAGATAAACTGATTCGCTTTTACGAATCAAGTAGAGATCATAATAAATGATACGAGTGATACACAGGGTCAATGAAAATCTGTAATCCTGAGTTATGTCCAATGCATAACAAGCGTCAGTGAAATAATCATTCATTTTCTATCATTTAAGGCTGACATGCTCTAATTTTTTTACTTAATTTCTGCATTTGTTTATCTATTTATCTATTGTCATTTAATTTAATCATTTCTTACTGTGCATGTATCATCATAATTATTCGGTTTAAAAAGTCTCTTCAAGTTTTATTTAAATTTTTAAAACTCTGTTATTTAATTACCACAATGTTTTCAAAAGCATTCTTATCAAATGCAAATGCGGTTTAACGAGTTTATGTGGGACTATCGTATGTCTCAGTGCAAATCACATTAATAATTTAATGAAGATAAGACGCTGTATTTCTGAATACTAACAGTTTGTATTTATTGGCAGAAAATTATAAACTTTAATTAAGAGAATAATCCTCATGATAACGCTAATGTGAATCAGTAATACTGTTATAAAATAATCATGTTGCCAAAAAATAACAAGGGGTGAAGTCGATATAAGACCAATTAAAAGTTGATCGCCATCCCCTTTTCATTTTTGCCTTTTTTAAACCAGATAGTCCTGTGTAAAGAGAACCAGATGATCCATCAGTAATAAAACTTTAAAATTTTTCTGTTTGTTTAACCTCTCGTTCTTCCTGTCCATGCGATACTTGTTTATCCTTTTCCCCTCGCTATCGTCTGAAATGCAAACCCAGATTGACTTTCCCCTTTAGGAAAGAAAACAACACCCTAATTCCATACCAATATAAAACCTGAGATCTATCAATAATGTCCATGTGGGGATGGGAAAAGAACGCTGCGCAAAAAACGTTACATACTAGCAGTGAGAAAAGAGGCTTTTAAAAAATGGAAAATCAGCTGGAAGAGTCTTCATGTGATCTTGTTTGACGTCCAAGGCCCCTTCAAGGGGATCCCAACCCCACTGGGCTACGTACCATGATTCAAGTTCATAGTCATTATACCTTTTAGATTGTCCTTCGCTAAAAAATAAACACAGCGGGAATCGAAATCCTATGTATAATGATTATTACATTTAAAAAGAATTAATATGACAAAATTCATAGCAAATTTAAGATTTATAAAAATATATAATATATAAAAAATATATATAATATATATATAAAATATATATATATATATATATATATATGAAATGGGCTGCCTGCATATAGACCTCGGCATTATAGCACGAGAACAATGTTACTAAATTAAATCGAATAAAAAATTGAAAAAAAAAAACTATATTTTCTGTATGCACAAGCTTGTACGGCATGCGAAATCTATGAAACTGGCTTATATTTATTTTAAAAACAAAGGATCATGTCCAGCTCCTATGCAAAACGGAAACTGCCAGGAAAACAAAAACTTAACTTGTATTTTTCCCGTGTGAATGTGATGCCCAGACCGGCCGAGTTTCCACCTTCCGCTCAGCAAAGGAAAATCACCCAGGAGGGGAGCAAAACGCCGTTGTTTCGAGGAGAATGAAATTCTATTCCCGCTCAACGCGGCTTATATTTTTTAAAAAGTTTGGGGACGTCATACGCCACGCCAAACTTTCGTTCGTAAAACATAAAGTTTGTACAAAAAACATTAGCAAAGAGATAAAATCAAATATAAAATGATCTTCATAACGAGACAAAACTTTAAAAAAAAATACATGTATATGTGGGGTACACAGAAAGAAGTACAATGGATAAAATATGACGTTAGACACACATATCTTAAAATGAGAATAAACTTCCCTAGACAGAAAAAAGTGACAAAAAAGCAAGATAAAAAATAGGAGATAATTTTTAAAAGATATAAGTGACCATGAAACCCACAGAAGAAGAGAGAAATAATCTGCGTATAAAAGAATCGCAGACGAGAGGACGGGGTCAAAGGGCAAACTCAAACAGAAGTGACTTATAGGGAAACCAACGTAAATTGGAACCATAAAACAGAAATAAGCGAACGTATGTACATAGAGACATGTAGAAAGGACAACTGCTGCAAGCGTTGACCGGGCTGCGAGATGTCAGGGGCGCGCGAGAGTCCGGGAGGCTGACGGTGAGATGAGGGAAAAGATGGCAGGCCGGAGGAGGCCACCTTACAATAACAATTTAAATACATTGAAACCTGTAAATTTCACGTAATCCTGTACCTTGTTGTCGTTCCGTCTCGGTCAAGGACGAAGGGGTTAGCCGTTCATGAATTTCCATAGGAGAGTTGCTGCGCTCTGTAAACTCATAGGATTATTCATGGCCAGCGCTCAGTGTGACGCAGCATAAAAGGTGTGAATAGGAATGAGTAACAAACAGTACACGTATTTTTTTTTCTTCCAATCGGCCTCATTACCATTTTCCATGTAAAGAATTACCTCTAAAAAAATTGCAGAGTTTTTGGGGGGGAGGTGCGTTGCCGGGCTTTGCACATAATCGGCAGGATCAAGAACAGCAAAAATAATCACACTTTGCCTGAGAACTTCGGTAAAAATTACTTTGAAAGATGATTTGTAAGGATCACAAATAAAATGGTTAGAAATAATTCCTTTATTACGAAAAAATTTCTAAAATTCATCTTCCTATGAGCGATTTTTTCTTTTCTGAATGAAGTTAACCTGCAAAAAAAAAAAAAAGTTTTGCGGAAACGCAGAATCTCAGCACTGGAAATGTGTGTGGCCTAAAACACAATTATGTATCTGGCACCACCGATCTCTTAACAGACATTTTTCCACTTTAAAAAGTGTACTTTTGGTATCTGAAAAAAACACCGGCTCCAAATCAGCTTTCAAGTGGTCAGCCTCTTAACGCAGTCTTATCGTACGGTTAAATGAAAGAAAAAGACTGTAATTCAAAAGAAAAAAGGTGCATACCCAAAAAAGCAACGAAACAACGACTGAAATTTTCGAAAAATTTCTTGTCAACGAGAGAAAAAGGCTGATTTTTTAAATTCTTTGGCGCGTAACGTTACTGTGTAGGGAGGAGGGGGAAAAGGAAGAAAAAAGATTTATAGGAACAAAGGCAAAATTATATATATGTTTTAAAAAAATAAATAAGTAAAAAAATAAAAATAAAAAAAGAATGAATAAATGAAAAAACAAAAAAAAGGTAGGGATGAAAATGGGCAAGGGGATGAGAGGAGGGGGTGGAAAAATATAATAATGAAAAGCCAAATTTACACGAGGAAAATGCGCGCAAGAAAACGAAAGGAAAGAAAGTAAGGTAAAAAACACTGTGAAGGGAAGAGGAGCATGAAAAAAACCCCGAGGAAATTTTGTGATGCACCAGAAGGGGGCGACAAAGGATGCGATGTGGAGGAAAAGGGGGCGGGAATGCGTATTGGGACCTAAACGAAAAGATAAAAAACGTGAGAATTTTCAAGGAGATCGTTAAGTACGAAAATTATTATTTTTATATGGTTTTATTCTGACGTTTTTCTTCTTTTTGTAAATAAACTAAATTTTCAGGCAACTTCAAACTGATTTACTTTTCAGTACAGTTTTATAATGATGATATTTATGATAAGGGTGAGTTTTTACAATAAAAAATATGCTCACCCCAATGCTAAAAACAAAGATACTAAACTACTTGAAAGAATTTGATGAAAAAACTGTTGTCTTATTCAAACTGCCAATTTCCTTTTATATAGTTTTGATCAGTTTTTATTTTTTAAACTATTTTCAATTAAGTAAATTTTGTTTACTTAATTTGCATATTGCACGATAGGAAAAGCAAGCTCCTCCGAAGAGGAACAAAAAAACAAAACACAATTTTTTTAAGTTTAAATTTTAAGTAAGAAAACCCCCTTTGGGTTTTATTTCATGCCAAACGAAATACTTTGGGTGCGTAAAACCATGAACAGTGAAATAAATCGATTTAATCTGTTCCAAAAAGCCCCAGGAACGGCAGTTCGAGCGTGTTGATGGTGTTCGTGAGTGATTCTGAAACCCCCTAGGAAGGCTAAGCAACCAACAACAAAGGGAAAAGCTTGGCAGGAGATGCTTGGGGTTAGGAGAAGAGAAAAAGCGAAAAAAAAGGGTAAATTTTTATCTCGAAAAAGGTATTTTTAAGTGTAATGAGTTATGTGAGAGATTGGGGAAATGGCGAAATTAGAAAGTTAAAAGAAATAGCAAAAGGAAAAATTTTTGAAGGTTAAGGGTATGAAAAGAGTAAAAAGAAGAAATATCAGCGCGACGGATACGAGAAAGAGAAAGGTGGTTTTAGGTTAGGGTAAGTCAGCATAGAAACTAATAAGGACCGGCACGATCGGAATGAAAAAAAAAAAGGAACAGAAAAGTCAGGCCGAAATAATATAAAAAAGAAGGGGCCTTTCCCCCGCACTTTCGATAAAAAAGGGGCCCAGGGACTGGAAAGGGGTTGTTTCCCTACGCGGTGCTTCTCGTCGGAAAACAGAGGAAAAGGCGGACGGGGGCCTTCACAGAAGAATACGATCATGGAAATGAATAGTTACGTATGTGTATATGTTTTGGAAAAACAACACCAAACACACACACACACACAAAAACCCCAAACACACACACACACACACCCACACACACACACACACACACACACACCCCAAACCACAAACACACCCAAAAAACAACACACACAAACACACACCAAAAAACACACAACACACACACCACACACAACACAAAACACACACACAGACACACCACACACACAAAAAAAAAAAAAAAAAAAAAGATAAAATAAATATATTAAAAAAATATATAAAAATATTAAAATAAAAAAAATATAAAAAAATAATATAAATAAAAAACACCACCCCCAAAACACACCCCCAAAAAAAACCAAAACACCACCCCAAAAAAAATTATAAAAAATTTTAAAATAATAAAATAATTTTTATAATGTTGTGTGTGTGGGGGGTGTGTGTGTGTTTTTGTGTTGTGGTTTTTTTTATAAATTATATATTTTTTAAAAAATATTAATATTATATTTTATAATATGAATATATATATATATTTAAAATTTTTTTTATATAATATATAATATTTATATTTTAATATATATATTTATTTTAAATTATATTTTATTATTATAAAATATATATATTATTTAGCAGTAACAGCGCACTTAAAGTATCGGGAAACACCTGGTTTGAAATCATCCTTGGGGATTTAGGAAATCATTTGAGTGGAAGGGGAATCCTCGAAAAAAAATAGAGATTTGTGGAAGAAAATCGCCGTGAAACCCACATCACGATATTTATTTTTAAACCGGGGAAAAAATTTTTCTTTTGGTTTCCCTTTTCTTCAATATGGCCAGCATGCTCCTAAGGGATTCGAGGGTTTCCTAAGCTGAAAAAAAAACACTAGCTAAAATTCCTCCTTCACATGCGTATGTGTTGGGGGTATAATAAAAATAAT
>NW_023646607.1:0-27500 GCF_015228065.2 Penaeus monodon | reverse complement strand
CTAAAAATTATTATTACGTAATAATAACAATAATTAATAATTGCAATAATGATGATAATAATTCAATAATTTGATAATGATGATATAATATGATAATGATATTAATAATAATGTTTAAATCTGATAATAATGATGAATAACAGGAATTTGTCATAGTAATCAAAAGGTGAAGAAAAAATCCTCAAAAGTCGAAAAAGCGCAAATTATAAATATAGCCTTTTGAGAGTTATTCCAAAATGACGTTTTTTCCATTATTGATGATTTTAATATTAGTGGTAATAATGATAATAATTACCAGAATTCTAATAATCATGACAATAATGATATAAAAGTGAGAATAAGCGAATTGATAACATTGATGTATTAATATATTACATTATCATTATTATTATCAATATCATTATTACGTTATCATTAATTATTATATTTTTATATTATTTATTATATTAATAATTTTTATTATTATTATTAATATTTATTAATATAGTATTATGCCAAAAAAAGTATCAAAACTGAAAATAAAATAGATTAGAAATAATAATTTAATAATAACGTTTATTTTTATATATTATATTGTTATTATTATCATTATTATTTTTTTTACTGGTAGTCTAATTGCAAAAATAATTATTATAACAGTAATAATTACAGTAATAACGATGGTAATTAAAATAATATCTAAATAATTATTATAAAAAACGTTATTAGTGTTCCTATGTTGTTATTACTATCATTATTGTAGGTTGTTATTAGTATAGTAGTAAAACATATATTATAACTGCATAATTGCAATAATAATGATAATAAGTGCAATAATGATGATAATAATTGCAATAATGATGATAATGATGATGATAATGATGATAATGATGATGATAACGATAATAATGATGATAATCATGATAATAATGATGATAATAACAGGGAATGTGTCCATATGTAATTCAAAAAAGGTGAAAGAAAAAAAATCACAAAATTCGAAAAAGCGCAAAATCTAGCGAAATATAGCCTTTTGAGAGTATATTCCAAAATGGACGTTTTTTCAATCATTTGATGATTTTGGCAATTATTAGGGTCATAATGAGAATATTACCAGAAGTCTATAATCATGACAATAATGATGATAAAAGTGAGAATTAAAGCGAATTTGGATAACAGTGATATTATCAAATTATTACTATTATCATTATTATTATCAATATTCATTATTATATTCATTATTATTATATCTATTATTATTTATTATTATTATATTATCATTATTATTATTATTATGATTATTAGTATTATTACTGTAATTATTAGTATTATTGCAAAAAAATGTATTATAACTGTGAAATAATCAAACAAATAATAATGATAATAAATAATAATAATAATAATAATAAGCGTATTAATATGTTATTAATATTATTATTGTTATTATTATCACTATTATTCTTTTTACGGGTAGTATAATGCAAAAAATAATTATTAAACAGTAATAATTACAGTAATAACGATGTTAATTAAAATTAATGATATAAATAATTAGTATTAAAACGTTATTATTGTTATTATGATTTTATTACTATCATTATTGTAGTTGTTATTAGATAGTAGTAAAAAACTATATATTATAACTGCAATAATTGCAATAATAATGTAATAATTGCAATAATGATGATATAATTGCAATAATGATGGCATAATGATGATGATATGATGATAATGATGATGATAACGATAATAATGATGATAATCATGATACTAATGATGATAATAACAGGACTTGTGTCCATAGGTAATCAAACAGGTGAAGAAAAAAAAATCCCAAAAGTCGAAAAGCGGCAAAAATCTCGCGAAATATAGCCTTTTGAGAGTATATTCCAAAATGACCGTTGTTTTCCATTCATTTGATGATTTTGGCAATTATTAGGGTAATAATGAAATAATTACCAGAATCTATTACTCATGACAATAATGATGATAAAAAGTGAGAATAAAAGCGGGAATTTGGCATAAACATTTGATGATTATTAATATTATTACCCATTATTCATTAGTTATTATCACAGATCATTATTATTATCATTAATATTATTATTATATTATTATTATTATTATTATTATTACTATTATTATTAGTATTATTACTTTAATTATTAGATTATTGCCAAAAAATGTATTAGAACTTGTATATAATAAACAATAATAAGATAATAAATATAATAAATAAATAAATAATATATCGTTATAATATTGTATTAATATTATTATGTTATTATTATCCATTATATTCTTTTACTGGTAGTTAATTGCAAAAAATCATTATTATAAACAGTAATAATTACAGTAATCAACGATGTAATTAAAATAATGATATAAATAACTATTATATAAAAAACGTTATTATGTTATTATGTTGTGATTTACTAGATCACTATTGTAGTTGTTATTAGTTATAGTAGTAAAACTATAGATTTATAACTGCCAATAATTGCAATTAATTAATGATATAATGCAATAATTGATGATAATAATTGCCAATATAATGATATAATGATGATTGATAAATGATGAATAATGATGATGATAACGATAATAATTGATGTGATAATATGATAATAATGATGCTAAATAACAGGAATTTGTGTCCAATGTAATCCAAAAAAGGTGAAAGGAAAAAAAAATCCAAAAGTGAAAAAGCGGCAAAAATCTAGCGAAATAAGCCTTTTGAGAGTATATTCAAAATGACCGTCTTTTCCATTCATTTGATGATTTTGGCAATTATTAGGGTAATATGATAAGAATACCAGAATTCTAGTTAATCATGACATAATGATGATAAAAGTGAGAATAAAGGCGAACTTTGGATAACATTTGATGATATTTAATATTATTACTATCTATCCTTATTATTATCAATAATCATTATTATTATCATATTATTATTATTATTATTAGTCTATTATTATTATTATTATTATTATTATTATTATTATTATTATTATTATATTCTTATTATTATTACTTTAATTATTAGTATATTGCCAAAAAACTGTATATACTGTTAATAATAAAAATAATAATGATAATAATAATATAATAATAATAATAATAATCGTGTATAAATGTTATTAATATTATTATGTATTATTATCATTATTATCTTTTTACTGGTAGTATAATGCAAAAAAATAATATTATAAACAGTAATAATTACAGTAATAACGATGTAAATTAAAATAAATGATATAAAATAATTATTATAAAAACGTTCTTATTGTTATTATGATTGTTATTTTTTACTATCATTATGTAGTTGTTATTAGCTATAGTATAAAACTATATATTATAACTGCATAATGCAATAATAATTGATAATAATTGCAATAATGATGATAATAATGCAATAATGATGATAATGAGACGATAATGATGATAAGATGATGATAACGCATAATACTGATGATTACTAATGAAATAATGATGGATACTAACAGGAATTGATCAGATGTAATAACAAAAGGTGAAAGAAAAAAAATACCAAAAAGTCGAAAAAAGCGGCAAAATCTAGTCGAAATATAGCCTTTTGAGAGTATACTCCAAAATGCGTTTTTTCCATTCATTTGATGATTTGGCAAATTATTAGGTAATAATGATAATAATACCAGAATTCTATAATCATGACAATAATGATGATAAAAGTGAGAATAAAGCGAAATTTGGAACATTTGATGAATTATTAATATTATTACTATTATCATATTATTAATCAATATCATTATTATTATCATTATTATTATTATTTTAGTATGATTATTATATCATTAGTATATTATTATATTATTATTATTATTATTATACTTTAATTTATTAGGATTAATTTGCCAAAAAATGTATTATACTGTAATAATACACAAAATAATGATAATAATATAATAATAATAATAATAATCGTTTATAATAATTGTTATTAATATTATTATTGTTATTATTATCATTATTATTCTTTTTAATGGTAGTATAATTGCAAAAAATAATTATTTAAACAGTAATAATACAGTAAAACGATGTTAATTAAAATAATAAATAAATCATTATTATAAAAACGTTATTATTGTATTATGATTGTTATTACTATCATTATGTAGTGTTATTAGTATAGTAGTAAAACTAATATTATAACTGCAATAAAATGCAATAATAATGATAATAATTTGCAATAATGATGATAATAATTGCAATAATGGATGATAATGATGAGATAATGATATAATGATGATGATAAACGATAATAAATGATGCTAATCATGATAATAATGATGATAATAAAGGAATTGTGTCCATATGTAAATCATAAAAACCGTGAAAGAAAAAAAATCCCAAAAGTCGAAAAAGCGGCAAAAATCTAGGAAATATAGCCTTTTGAGAGATATTCCAAAATGACGTTTTTTCCATTTCATTTGATGATTTTGCAATATTAGGGTAATAATCATATAATACCAGAATCTATTAATCATGACAAAATGATGATAAAAGTGAGAATAAAGCGAATTTGGATAAACATTTGATGATTATTAATATTATACTTATTATCCATTATTATTATCACAATTTATCATTATATGATCATTATTATTATTATTATTATTATTTTATTATATATTATATTATTATTATTATTACTATATGTATATTATTATTTTATTATTATTATTACTTTAATTATTAGTATTAATTGCCAAAAAATGTATCATAACCCCCCGTAATAATAACAATAATAATGATAACTAAATATAATAATAATTAATAATTCAATCGTTATAATATGTTCATTACTATTATTATTGTTATTATTATATTATTATTCTATTTTACTGGTAGTATAATTTTTTAAAAATAAGTATTAATAAAACAGTAATAATACCGTAAAACGATGTAATAAATAATGATATAAATAATTATTATAACACGTTATATTATTATTATGATTGTTATTTACTATCATTTTATTGTAGGTTGGTATTAGTATAGTAGTAAAACTATATATTATACTGCAAATAATTGCAATAAAAATGATAATAATGCATAATGATGATAATAATTGCAATAATGATGATAATGATGAGGATTAATGGAGGATAATGATGATGATAACGATAATAATGATGATAATTCATGATAATAATGATATAATAACAGGAATTGCCATATGTAATCAAAAAAGGTGAATGAAAAAAAAAAATCCCAAAAGTCGAAAGCGGCAAAATCTAGCGAAATATAGCCTTTTTGAAGTATACTCCAAAATGACGTTGTTTTACATTTCAATTTGATGATTTTGGCCAATTATTGGGTATAATGATATATAAAATTACCAGAATTCTATTAATCATGACAATAATGATGATAAAAGTGAGAAAAAAGCGAATGTGGATACATGATGAGTAGTAATATATTACTTGATCATTATTATTATCAATATCATATTATTTATCATTATGTATTATGATTATGATGATTATTATGATTATTATTATGATTATTATATTCATTATTATTATTATACTATTATTTAATTATTATTATTATTGCCAAAAAATGTATTATAACTGTAATAATAACAATAATAAGATAATCATATAATAATATAATAATAATCGTTATAAATATTGTTGATTAATATTATTATTGTTATTATTATCCATGATTATTCTTTTTATGGTAGTATAATTGCAAAAATAATTATTATAACTAGTAATAATTACAGTAATAACGATGTTAATTAAAATAATGATATAAATAATTATTATAAAAACGTTATTATTGTTATTATGAATTGTTATTACTATCATTATTGTAGTTGTTATGATAGTAGTAAAACTATATATTATAACTGCCAATAATGCAATAATAATGATAATAATTGCAAATGATGATAATAATTGCCAAAATGATGATAATGATGATGATAATGATGATAATGATGATGATAACGATAATAATGATGATAATCCTGATAATAATGATGATAATAACAGGAATTGTGTCCATATGTAATCAAAAACAGCGTGAAGGAAAAAAAATCCCAAAAAGTCGAAAACGCGGCAAAATCTAGCGAAATATAGCCTTTTGAGAGTATATTACAAAATGACGTTCTTTCCATTCATTTGAATGATTTTGGCAATTATTAGGGAATATGAAATAATACCAGAATTCTATTAATCTGACAATAATGATGATAAAGTGAGAATAAAAGCGAATTGGATAACATTTGATTGATTATTAAGATTATTATATTATCATATTATTATCAATATCATATATTATCATTATTATTATTATTATTATATTATTTTAGTATTATTATTATTATTTTTATAATTATTATTATTACTTTAATTATTAGTATTATTGCCAAAAAATGTATTATAACTGTAATATAACAATAATAATGATAATAAAATATAATAATAATTAATAATAATCGTTATAATATTTGTTATTATATATTATTGTTATTATTTCATTAGTATTCTTTTTTACTGGTAGTATAATTGCAAAAATAATTATTATAACAGTAATAATACAGTAATAACGATGTTAATTAAAAATAATGATATAAATAATTATTATAAAAACGTCTATTATTGTTTAATTATGATTGTATTTACGCTCATTATTGGAGTTGTATTATATAGTAGTAAAATGATATATTATAACTGCAATAATTGCAAATAATAATGATAATAATTTGCAATAATGATGATAATAATTGCAATAATGATGAGAATGATGATGATAATGATGATATGATGATGATAACGATAATAATGATGATAAATCATGATAATATGATGATGATAACAGGAATTGTGTCCATATGTAATCAAAAAAAAGGTGAAAAGAAAAAAAAATCCAAAGTCGAAAAGCGGCAAAATCTAGCGAATATAGCCTTTTGAGAAGATATTCCAAAAGGACGTTTTACCATTCATTTGATGATTTTGGCAATTATTAGGGTAATAAGATAATAATACCAGAATTCTATTAATCATGACATAATGATGATAAAAAATGAGAATAAGCGAATTGTGGATAACATTTGATGATTATGAAATTATTACTATTATCATTTACTATTATCAATATCATTATTATTATCATTATTCTTATTATTTTATTATTATTCTTATTATTATTATTATTATATTATTATTATATTATTTATACTTAATTTTAGTATTATTGCCAAAAAAATGTATTTATAAACTGTAAATAATAACAATAATAATGATAAAATAAATATAATGATAATAATATAATTCGTTATAATATTGTTATTAATATCTATTATGTCCCCTTACATTATTATCATATTCTTCTTTTACTGGTAGTATAATTGCAAAATAATAATTATTTAACAGTAATAATCTACAGTAATAACGATGTTAATTAAAATACATATATAAATAATTATTATAAAAAAAAGTTATTATTGTATTATGATTGTGATTACTAGTTATTGAGTTGTTATTAGTATAGTATGTAAAAAACTATATATATTAACTTGCAATAATTGCAATAATAATGATAATAATTGCATAAATTGATTGAACAACGCAATTAATTAATGGATGATAATGAGGATGATAATGATGATAATGATTGATGATAACGATACTAATTATGATAATCATGATAATTAATGATGATAATAACAGGGAATTGTGTCCATATGTAATAAAAAAGGTGAAAGCAAAAAAAAAATCCCAAAGTGAAAAAAGCGGCAAAATCTAGCGAAATTAGCCTTTTGAGAGTATATCCAAAATGACGTTTTTTCCATTTCATTTGATGAGTTTGGCAATTCTTAGGGAATAACGATATAATTACCAGAAATCTATAATATGGACAATAATGATGATAAAAGTGGAGAATTCTTCCCAGCGAATTTGGAATAACATTGATGATTATTAATATATTTACTATTATCATTATTATTATCAATATCATTATTATTATCATTATTATTATTATATTATTATTATTATTTTATTATTATATATTATTATTAATATACTTTAATTATAGTATATTGCCAAAAAATGTATTATAACTGTAATAATAACAAATAACTCATTATGATGAGATAACATATAATATCTAATAATAATAATCGTCTTATAATATTGTTATTAATATTATTATTGTATTATTTTACATTATATTTCTTTTAGTCGGTAGTTTACACCCATGCAAAACATCAGCACACCACTACTATACCTACAACTTAGGTGGATACTTGCTAACAGTAAGAATCGCGTTAATTAAAATAATGATATAAAATAATTATTTATAAAAACGTTATTATTGTTATTATGATTGTATTACTATCATTATTGTAGTTGCTCCATTAGTTATAGTAGTAAAAAACTATATATTATCAACTTCAAGAAGTGCAAATTAATAATGATAATAATTGCAATACCATGATGAGTAATAAATTGCAAACATGATGATAATGATGATGATAATGATGAAATGATGATGATAACGGATAATAATGAGTCTTATAATCATGATAATAATGTGATAATAACATGGAATTGTGTCCATTATGTAATCAAAAAAAGGTGAAAGAAAAAAATATCCCAAAGTCGAAAAAGCGGCACAAAACTCTAGCGAAATAGAGCCTTTGTAGAGTATATCCAAAATGACGTTTTCCCATTCATTTGATGATTTTGGCAATTATTAGGGTAATAATGATAAATAATTACCAGAATTCTATTAATCATGACAATAATGAGATAAAAGTGAGAATAAAGCGAATTTGGATAACATTTGATGATTATTAATATTATTACTATTATCATTATTATTATCAAGTATAATTATCATATCAGATTATTATTATTATTATATTTTATATATTATTATTATATTATTATTATTATATTATCTTATTATATTATTATACTAATTATATAGCCATATGCCAAAAATGAAGCATCTGTCATAACTGTATCAAGTCAACAAAGCACATAATCTTGGAGTAATAAACTATAATAACATAATAAGAATATACGTCAGAAGTAATACTATTTGAGTTCATTATAGTTATTCTCGTCATTAACTATCCTTATTATTCTTTTGGTCTACATTAATCTTTTTCGGTTCTTTTCTTTTTTTTCCCCAGTATTAAATTTGCAAAAATAATAACCTTTCACTCTCTGTACTGTAAGAGATTTTTTTCTTGCCCTTTCATATTAACTCACGTGTTTAATCATAGTTACCAGTAATAACGATGTTAATTTAAATAATGATACGAAAATAATTGAGTATATAAATAACGTTATGATGTTTTTTACCAGATTGTACCTACTATCCACATTATCCGTAGCTTGTTTCTACATCAGTGTATTAGTAGTAAACCAACGACTTACTATTAGAACTGCAACTATAATCTGCACCAAATAATGATAATAATTGAAAATGATGACAATGTAATTGCAATAATGATGATAATGAGATGATAATGATGATAATGATCGATGATTAACGATAATAATGATGATAATCATGATAATAATGATGATAATAACAGCAATTGTGGTCCATATGTAATCAAAAAAGGTGAAAGAAAAAGAAATCAAAAAAGTCGACAAAAAGCGGCAAAATATAGCGAAATATAGCCTTTTGAGAGTATATTCCAAAATGACGTTTTTTCCATTCATTCGATGAGATTTTGGCAAATTATTAGGGTAATAATGATAATAATTACCCGCATTTATTAATCATGACAAAATAACGATGAAAAAGTGAGAATTAAAGGCGAATGTGGATAACATTTGATGATATAAGATTTTACTATTACAGAATTATTATTCAATAATCATTATTATTCATGCATGATATATTATTATTATTATTATTATTATATTATTATTCTTACTATTATTTTATTATTATTATATTACTTTAATATTAGTATATTGCCAAAAAATGTAATTATTATATAACTTAAAAACAAACGGTCTAAACATAACAATAAGTTAATGATAAAAATATAAAGTGTACATAAAATAAGTAATCGTTTATAATAATTGTTATTAATATTATTTATTGTTATTTATTTATCTAGTTATTATTCATCTTTACTGGCATAGGTTATAATGCAAATAATAATTATTATAACAGTAATAATTACAGTAATAAACGAGTTATTAAAATAATGATATACATAATTATTATAAAAACGTTACTATTGTTATTATGAGTGCTTTCCCTGAATATCATATTTGTAGTTGTTATAGTATATAGTAGTAAAACTATATATTTATAAACTGGCAATAATTGCAATAAGAATGATAATACATTGAAATAATGATGATAATAATTGCAATAATGATGATAATGATGGATGATAATGATGATAATGATGATGAAACGTTAATAATGATGATAATCATGATAATAATGTATGATTAATTTAAACAGGAATTGTGTCCATAATGTAATCAAAAAAGGTGAAAGAAAAAAAAAATCAACCAACCAAAAGTCGAAAAAGCGGCAAAATCAGTCAGCGTAAAATATAGCCTTTTGAGAGTATACTCCAAATGACGTTTTTCCATTCATTTGATGATTTTTGGCAATTATTAGGGTAAGAATGATAATAATTACAGAATTCTACAATCATGACAATAATGAGAGATTAAAAGTGAGAATAAGCGAATTTGGATAACATTGATGATCTTAATATTATACTATTATCAAATTGATTCTCAATATCATATTATTATCATTATTATATTATTATTATTAGTATTATTATATTATATTATTATTATTACTTATTATATTTATTATATATTAATGATAGCTATATGCCTAAAAAAGATATTATAACTGTAATAAGAACATATGGATAATGAACAAGTAAAGTATAATAATAATAAATAATAATCGTTATAATATGTTCTAACTTGTTAACGGATGTACTTCATCTCCTCCTTTTTTGTATGATTTTCCTCGTACCCGTTTTACGCCGCGTCTGCAGTGTTGTCTGTCCCTTCCCGACTTTTTGTTTTTTTCTCTTTCAGCTGTCCACGCCCCCCCCCCCCCCCCCCGTCCCTTCCCCCCCCCCCACCCCCCCCTCCCCCCTTTTCCTCTTTCTTGCACTGGAGATATAACCTACTCTCAATAAACCCCAATATATATAACGGAGTTATTCATTATGATTATTATATTTAGTACATTATATTGTTATTATTACAGTTATAATACATTTTTTGGCAATAATAATAATAATTAAAGTAATATATCTTATAATAATAATTAATAATACTGAATAAATAATATTAATATATTAATAATAATAATGTATATAATAATAATGATATATTATGTGTTTAATGATACTTTGATAATAATAATGATAATATTAATAATATTAATAATCATCAAAGTGATCCAATTCGCTTTATTCTCACTTTTATCATCTTATTGTCTTCGATTAGTTAATGAATTCTGGATTACTATCATTATTACCCGATTTTTTTTTATTTATATGTGCTCTTCCTCAAGCTTTACTCATCACTTATTTTTAAATGAATTGGAAAAAACGTCATATTTTTGGAGTAGACTCTCAAAGGCTATATTTCGTAGATTTTTGCCGCTTTTTTCGACGTTTTGGGGATTTTTTTTCTTTCACTTTTTTTTGATTACATATGGACACAATTACTGTAGTTATCATCATTATTATCATGATTATCATCATTTATTATCGTTATCATCATCATTAATCATTCATTATCATACAGCATTATCACATTATTGCACTTATTTTCATAATTATTGCAATTATTAACATTATTATTGCAATTATTGCATTTAATATATAGGTTTACTACTATACTAATAACAACTACAATAATTGATAGTAATAACAATCATAATAACAATAATAACCGTTTTTATAATAATTATTGTTATATTCATTTATTTTAAGTAACATCGTTATTACTGTAATTATTACTGTTATAATAATTATTTTGCAATTATATACCAGTAAAAGAATAAATAATGATAATAATAACAATAATAATATTAAATAACAAATATTATAACGATTATTATATTACTATTTATTTCTTATCATTATTATTGTTATTTACAGTTATAAATACATTTTTTGGCAAAAATACTAAATTCATAAAGTAATTACATTAAAATATATAATAATATAATAAATAATAATAAATAATAATAAAATAATAATAATTATAATAATGGCATTAATAATAATTATATTGATAATATAATGATAATTAGGAAATATTAATAATCATCAAAGTTTATCCAATTCGCTTTATTTCATTTTATCAGTCTATTATCTTTATGTATTATATAGATTTTGGTTTATATTTATTTATCATATTCTCCTAATAATGCTTTTTTTCACATTCATCAATATAAATGGAAAAACGTCATTTTGGAATATATCTTCCATAAGGCTATTTATTCGTAGCATTTTGCTCGCTTTTTACGATTTGGTGATTTGTTTTTACTTGTATACCTTTTTTGATTATCATTATGGAAACAATTCCTGTTATTATTCTATCATTATTCTCATATTATCATCAATTATCGTATCATCATCATTTATCATCATTATCATCATCATTATCATCATTATTGGCAAAAAATTATTCATCCTTATGCAAATTATATCCTTATATTGCAATATGCATAAATATATAGTACACATTTACTAAAAACAACTACAATAAGATAGTATAACAATCATAATAACATATAAACGTTATAATAATTATGTGGTAATTTATTTCTGCCAGTCACATCCTTTTTTTTATTTTACTGTTTGTAATATGTTTAGTGTTTCTTTTATTCTTTTATATTTATTTTGAGGTATTTCTTTGTGTTTTGTTTCTCTTTTGGAAGTTTTGTATCTGTTGGTTATCAGCGGCACCCTTGTGTGCTAACATTTACTGTGAGTATTAGTGAGCTTAATTGTTTGTGTGGTTTGTTGGTGTATAATTTTTTTATACTTTTTATTGGGGATGACTGACCATTGTTCTTTATATATTGTGAATCGTTTGTGGTTTTTGAAGTGTATTCATATGTTCGGTTGTGTTACTGTATTTTTTTTTTATTTTATTTTTCTTTTTTATATTTTGTATTCTTGTTGTTGTATTTGTGTTTTTACATTGTGGTTTGATTTGTTTTGTGTATTTGTGGTAGGTTGTTATTTTATTGTTTTAATTGCCGTCAAGTTTGCTTTATATCATATTATGTATATTACAGTTATATACAATTTTTGGCAATAATACTAATAAGTTTAAAGTAACTAATAATAATAATAATAAAATAATAATAATAATATAATATAATATAATAATAATAATGACAATAATAATGATATTGATAATACTAATGATAACAGTAATAATATTTAATAATCATCAAATGTATCCAAATTCGCTTTATTCTCATTTATCATCATATTGTCATGTAATAGAATTCTGGGATTATATCATTATACCCAATAATTGCCAAAATCATCAATGAATGTGAACATGGTGACAAGTTATATAGTCATTTCGGTAATATATTACTTCAAATAGGCTATATTTCGCTTAGTAGTTTGCCAGCTTTTTTATGTACTTTTTGTGTGATTTTTTTTCTTCATTCTTTTTTTTTTTTGATACATTTTTTTTATTGGACACATTATTCATGTGCTATTCATGCATGCATTATTATCATGATATCAATCAATTATTACTTCGTTATCATTCAATTTCCATTATCATCATATCACTATTTCATATCATCTATTTATTGCCAAGCTAGTTATCACTCATATTGCATATTATTATCATTATTATTGCAATTATTGCAGTGATAATATATAGTTTTACTACTATACCTATATAAAAACTAAACAATAAGATTAGGAATAACCAATGTCATAATAAACAATAAAACGTTTTTATAATAATTATTTATATCATTATTTTAAATTAACATCGTTATTACTGTATTTATTACGGTATAATAATTATTTTGCAATTATACTACCAGTAAAAAGAATAATAATGATAATAATAAACATATAAAAATTTAATAACAATATTATAACGATTATTATTATTATTATTATATTTATTATCATTATTGTTATAATTACAGTTATAATACACATTTTTGGCAATAATACTAATAATTAAAGTAATAATAATAAAATAATAATAATAATAATAATAATAATAATAATAATAATTAAATATAAGATAAGAATAATGATATTGATAGAATAATGATAATAGTAATAAATATAATAATCATGCAAATGTTATCCAAATTCGCTTTCTTAATCCTTCACTTTTTCACAGTATCGTCATGATGATTAATAGAATCTGGTAATTATTATCATTATTAACCCTAATAATTGCCAAAAATCATCAACTTATGAATGGAAAAACGCATTTTGGGAATATGTATCTCTCAAAAGGCATATTCGCTAGATTTGCCGCTTTTCGATTTTGGGATTTTTTTTATTTCACCTTTTTTTGATTACATATGGACACCAATTCCTGGTTATATTCATCCATATATATCATGATGATCATCATTATTATAGTTTTATCATCATCATATCATCATTATCATCACCAATTATCATCATTATTGCAATTATTATCATATTATTGTACAATTATTATCATGATTAATTGCAATTATGCAGTTATAATCTACTAGTTTTACTACTATGACTAATAACAAACACAATAATGATGTAATAAAAACAATCATTAAAACAATCAATAAACGTTTTTATAATAATCTATTTATATCATTATTTTAATTAACTCGTTATACTGTAAAAAAATTTATTACTGTTATAATAATTATTTTTGCACTTATACTACCAGTTAAAAAAGGAATAATAAGATAATAATAAACAATTAATAAATATAATAACAATATATAAACGATTATTATTATTATTATTATATTTATTATCATTATATTGTTATTAGTACAGTATAACACATTTTTTGGCAACTAATACTAAATAATTACAAGACCACCAACAATATAATCAACTAATAAAATACACTAATAATAATATAATAATAATAATAATATAAAATAATATAATAATAATGATAATATTGATATTGTATAATATGATAAGTAATTTATATCATCAATGTTATCCAAATTCCTTTATTCACTTTTATCAATTTGTCATTTTAAGATTCTGGTAATTATATCATTTTCCCTAATATGCCAAAATCATCAAATAGGAAAAACTCATTTGAGATACTCTCAAGGCATATTTCGCTAGATTTTGCCGCTTTTCGACTTTGGATTTTTTTTCACCTTTTTGATTACATTGGAACATCTTTTATTATCCATTATTATCATGATATCACATATTATCGTTATCATCATCATATCACATATCTCATCATATCATCATTATGCAATTTTATAAATTATTGCATTTATCATATTATTGAATATTGCAGTTAATATGTTTACTCTATACAAATAACAACTACAAATGATAGTAATAACAATCATAATAACAATAATAAGTTTTTAAATAATTTTTATATCATTTTAATAATCGTTTTTACGTAATTTATTTATAATATTTTTTTTGCAATTATACTCCCGAAAAGATAATAAGAAATAATAACAATATAAATAAACATTATAACGATTTATTATTTTATTATTTTATATCATATTTTTATTTCGATAATAATTTTTTGGCAAAAAAATAATTAAGAATAATAATAATAATAATAATAATAATAATAATATAATAATAATAATAATAATAATAATATAATAATATAATGATATAATAATGATATTGAAATAATATGATATGTATATATTAATATCTCAATGTTATCCAATTCGCTTATTCTCACTTTTCATCATTATTGTCATGATTAATAGATTTGTAATTATATCATTATTACCCTATATGCCAAATCATCAATGAGAAAAACGCTTTTGGATTACTCCAAAAGGCTTTTCGCTAATTTTGCCGCTTTCGACTTTGGGATTTTTTTCTTTCACTTTTTTATTACATATGGACACATTCCTTGTTTATCATCATTATTTCATGATTTCATCTATATCGTACTCTCATTATCATCATTCATCACATTACATCTTTTCAATTATTCATCATTATTGCATATTATCATATTATTGCATTATTGCAGTATATATATTTTTACTACTATACTATAACAATAAAAATGATTAAAAACAATCTATAACAATAAAACGTTTTTATATAATTTTTATTCATTTTATTACATCGTTATTAGTATATTACTGTTTATATTTTTTGCAATTATACACCAGTAAAAAGATAATAGTAATATAACATATATTATAACAATATTATACGATTATTTATATTATAATTATTATCTATTATGTATTATTACGTTATAATCATTTTTTGGCAATATACTAAAATAAAGTAATAATAAAATAAATATAATAATAATATAAATAATAATATAATATAATATAATAATTAATAATAAAAAAATTTAAAAAGATATTGGAATATATGATATGTAATATATTAATAATCTCAATGTTATCCAATCGCTTTTTCCACTTTTACATCTTATTGTCATGATAATAGAATCTGGTAATTATTTCATTATCCCAATAATTGCCAAATCTAAATGAGGGAAAAACTCATTTTGGGTATACTCTCAAAAGGCTATATTTCGCTAATTTTGCGTTTTCGACTTTGGGTTTTTTTTTTCTTTCACCTTTTTTGATTACATGACAATTCCTGTTATTATCATTATTATCATGATTTCACATTATTATCGTATCATCATTTATCTCATTATCATATCAATCTCATATTGCCAATTATATATCATTAATTGCAATTAATATTATAGTTTTACTACTACTAAAACAACCAATAAAGTATAACATCATAAAAACATAAACGTTTTTATAAATTATTATATCATTATTTATTAACATCGTTTTACTGTAATATTATGTTTAATAATTATTTTGCAATTATACACCATAAAGAATAATAATAATAATAACATAATAATTTAATAACAATTATAACGATTTTTATATATTTTATATTTATTATCATATTTGTTATATTACGTTAAAAACATTTTTGGCAAATACAAAATTTAAAGTATAATAAATAATATAATAATAATAATAAAATAATAATACTAAAAATAATAATAATAATAATAATAATAATATGATAAAAAATATTTGATAATAATAAGGATAATAGTAATAATATTAATATCATCAAATGTTATCCAAAATTCGCTTTATTCTCACTTTTTACATCATTATTGTCATGTTTAATAGAATTCTGGAAATATTATCATTATTACCCTAATAATTGCCAAATCATCAAATGAATGGAAAAAAAACGTCATTTTGGATATACTCTCAAAGGCTATATTTCGCTAGATTTTGCCGCTTTTTCGACTTTTGGGATTTTTTTTCTTTCACCTTTTTTGATTACATATGGACAAAATTTCCTGTTATTATCATCTTTATTATCATGATTATCATCATTTTTTATCGTTATCATCATCATTATCATCATTATCTCATCATTATCATCATTTTTGCAATTATTATCATCATTATTGCATTATTATCATTATTATTGCAATTATTGCAGTTATAATATATAGTTTTTACTACTATACTAAAAACAACTACAATATGATAGAAATAACAATCATAATAACAATAATAACGTTTTTATAATAATTATTTATATCATTTTTTTTAATTAAACATCGTTATTACGTAATTATTACTGTTATAATAATTATTTTTGCAATTATACTCCCAGTAAAAAAGAATAATAATGATAATAATAACAATAATAATATTAAAAAACAATATTATAACGATTTTTATTATTATTATTATTATTATCATTATTATTTTTTATTATTACAGTTATAATACATTTTTTTGGCAATAATACTAAAAAATTAAAGTAATAAATAATAATAATAATAATAATAAAATAATAAATAATATAATAATAATAATAATAATAATAAATAATAATAATGATAATAATAATGATATTGTTTAATAATAATGATAATAGTAATAATATTAATAATCATAAAATGTTATCCAAATTCGTTTTTTATATTCTCACTTTTATCATTATTGTCATGATTAATAGAATTCTGGTAATTATTATCATTATTACCCTAAATAATTGCCAAAATCATCAAATGAATGGAAAAAACGTCATTTTGGAGTATACTCTCAAAAGGCTATATTTCGCTAGTTTTTGCCGCTTTTTTCGACTTTTGGATTTTTTTTCTTTCACCTTTTTTGATTACTATGGACACAATTCCTGTTTTATCATCATTATTATCATGATTATCATCATTATTTCGTTATCATCATCATTATCATCATTATCAAATCACCCTTATCATCATTATTGCAATTATTATTATCATTATTGAAATTATTATCATTTTATGCAATTATTGCAGTTATAAATTAGTTTTTACTACATACTAATAACAACTACAATAATGATAGTAATAACAATCATAATAAATAATAACTTTTTATAATAGTATTTATATCATTATTTTAATTAACATCGTTATTACTGTAATTATTACTGTTATAAAATTATTTTTGCAATTATACTACCAGTAAAAAATAATAATGATATAAAAACAATAAAAATATTAATAACAATATTAAACGATTATTTTTATTATTATTATATTATTATCATTATTATTGTTATTATTACAGTATAATACATTTTTTGGCAATATATAACTTAAATATAATAATAATAATAATAATAATAATAATATAATAATAATAAAAAATAATTATAATAAACTATAATTAATAAAAATAAGATAATAATAATGATATTGATAATAATAATGATAATAGTAATAATATTAATAATCATCAATGTTACCCCAAATTTCGCTTTATTCTCACTTTTATCATCATTATTGTCATGATAATAAAATTTTTGGAAATTATTATCATTATTACCCAAATAATTGCCAAAATCATCAAATGAATGGAAAAAACGTCATTTTGGAATATACTCTCAAAAGGCTATATTTCGCTAGATTTTGCCGCTTTTTCGACTTTTGGGATTTTTTTTCTTTCACCTTTTTTGATTACATATGTACACAATTCCTTTTATTATCATCATTATTATCATGATTATCATCATTATTATCGTTCATCATCATTATATCATTATCATCATCATTATCATCATTATTGCAATTATTATCATCATTATTGCAATTATTATCATTATTATTTCAATTATTGCAGTTATGATATATAGTATCTACTACTATACAAATAAAAACTACAAATGATAGTAATAACAATCATAATAACAATAATAACGTTTTTATAATAATTATTTATATCATTATTTTAATTAACATCGTTATTACTGTAATTATTACTGTTATAATAATTATTTTTTCAATTATACTACCAGTAAAAAGAATAATAATGATAATAATAACAAAAATAATATTAATAACAATTTATAACGGATTATTTTATTATTTTATATTTATTATCATTATTTTGTTATTATTACAGTTATAATACATTTTTTGGCATAATACTAATAATAAAAGTAATAATAATATAATAATAATAATAATATAATAATAATAATAATAAATAAAAATAATAATAATAATAAGATAATAATAATGATATTGAAAATAATAAGATAATAGTAATAATATTAATAATCTCAAATGTTACCCAAAATTCGCTTTATTCTCACTTTTATCATCATTATTGTCATGATTAATAGAATTCTGGTAATTATTATCATTATTACCCTAATATTCCCAAAAATCATCAAATGAAGGGAAAAAAAAACGTCATTTTGGAGTATACTCTCAAAGGCTATATTTCGCTAGATTTGCCGCTTTTTCGACTTTTGGGATTTTTTTTCTTTCACCTTTTTGATTACATAGGGGACACAATTCCTGTTATTATCATCATTTTATCATGATTATCATAAATTATTATCGTTATCATCATCATTATCATCATTATCATCATCATTATCATCATTATTGCAATTATTATCATCATTATTGCAATTTTTATCATTATTATTGCAATTATTGCGTTATAATAGATAGTTTTTACTACTATACTAATACAACTACAATAATGATAGTAATAACATCATAATAAAAATATAACGTTTTATAATAATTTATTATCATTTTTTTTAATTTAAAACATCGTTATTACTGTAATTATTACTGTTATAATAATTATTTTTGCAATTATCTACCAGTAAAAAGAATAATAATGATAATAAAACAATAATAATATTAATAACAATATTATAACGATTATTTATTATTATTATATTTATTTCAAATTATTATTGTTATTTTACAGTTATAATACATTTTTTGGCAATAATACTAATAATTAAAGTATATAATAATAATATAATAATAATAATAATAATAAAATAATAATAATAATAAATAATAATAATAATAATAATAATAATAAAAATTAATGATAAAAATAATGATATTGATAATAATAATGATAATAGTAATAATATTAATAATCATCAAATGTTATCCAAATTCGCTTTATTCTCATTTTTATCTCATTATTGTCCTGATTATAGAATTCTGGTAATTTTACATTATTCCCCTAATAATTGCCAAAATCCAAATGAATAAAAAAAACGTTTTTTGGGTATACTCTCAAAAGGCTATATTTCCTAGTTTTGCCGTTTTTTTTCGATTTTGGGATTTTTTTTTTTTTCACCTTTTTTTGATTACATTGGACACAATTCCTGTTATTATCATCATTTTATCAGATTATCATCATTTTTTCGTTATCATCATCATTATCATCTTTATCATCATCATTATCATCTTTATTGAAATTATTTCATCATTATTGAAATTATTTCATTATTAT
The DNA here is from genome assembly GCF_015228065.2 of Penaeus monodon. NCBI lineage: Eukaryota > Metazoa > Arthropoda > Malacostraca > Decapoda > Penaeidae > Penaeus > Penaeus monodon. The sequence continues at coordinate 6,446 of NW_023646607.1, read as the reverse complement.
TGAAATTTTTCAGTTTAATTATATTTTACTCTATACTAAACACTACAATAATTAGTAATAACAATCATAATAAAAATAATAAGTTTTTATATAATTATTATATCATTATTTTAATTAACACGTATTCTGAAATTATTACTGTTTAATAATTTTTTTGAAATTTAAAACTACCAGTAAAAAAAATAATAATGATAAATAAAAATAATAATATTAATAACAATATTATAACGATTATTATTTTATTATTATATTTATTATATTATTATTGTTTTTATTACGTTTAATCTTTTTTGGCAAAAATCTAATTTTAAAAATTTAAAAATAATAATCTAATAAAAATTTAAATTAATAATAATAATAATATATAATATAATAAAATAAAAAATATTGATATAAAAATATATTGATAAAAATAATGAAAATAGTAAAAATTTAATAATCATAAAATTTATCCAATTCGCTTTTTTCCCCTTTTTATCATCATTATTGTCATGATTAATAGAATTCTGGAATTATTATCATTATTACCCAAATTTTTGCCAAAACATAAAATGAGGGAAAAACGTCATTTTGGGAGTATACTCTAAAAAAGGATTTTTCGCTAGATTTTGCCGCTTTTTCGACTTTTGGGATTTTTTTTTTTCACCTTTTTGATTACATATGGCCCAAAATTTCCCTGTTATATCATCATTTTATCTGATTACATCTTTATTATCGTTATCATCATCTTTATCATCATTATCATCATCATTATCATCATTAATTGCAATTATTATCATCATTTATTGCAATTATTATCATTGTTATTCAATTATTGCATGTTATAATATCTAGTTTTGTACTATATACTAATAACAACTACAATAATGATAGTAATACAATCATAATAACAATAATAACGTTTTTATAAAAATTATTTATATCCAATTAGTTTAATAACATCGTTATTACTGTATATTACTGTTATAATATTTATTTTTGCAATTAGACTACCATAAAAAATAATAATGATAATAATAACAATAATAATATTATAACAATATTATAACGATAGTCTTATTATTATTATTATATTTTTTATCAATTATAATTTTATTATTACAGTTATAATACATTTTTTGGCAAATACTAATATTAAAGTAATAATACTAATAAAATAATAATAATAATAATAATATTAATAATAATAATAAGAATAATAATAGTAATAATAATATAATAATAATGTATTGTAATAATAATGATAATAGTAATATATTATAAGCATCAAATGTTATCCAAATTCCGCTTATCCCACTTTTTATCATCATTATTGTCATGATTAATAGAATTCTGGTATTATTATCATTATTACCCTCATAATTGCCAAAACATCAAATGAAATGGAAAACCGTCATTTTGGATTATACTCTCAAAAGCTATTTTCGCTAGGATTTTGTCCGCTTTTTTTTCGACTTTTGGGATTGTGTTTTTCTTTCACCTTTTTTGATTACATATGGACACAATCCTGTTATTATCATCATTATTATCATGATTATCATCATTTTAGCGTTATCATCATCATTATCATATTATCCTCATCATTATCATCATTATTGCAATATATATCATCATTATTCAATTATTATCATTATTATTGCAATTATTGCAGTTTATTATATAGTTTTACTACTAGACAAGTAACAACTACAATAATAATAGTAATACAATCATAATAACAATAATAACGTTTTTATAATAATTATTTTTATCATTATTTTACATTATAACATCGTATTACTGTAATTATTACTGTTTAATAATTTATTTTTGCAATATACTACCAGTAAAAGAATAATAATGAGAATAATAACAATAATAATATTACATAACAATATTATACGATTATTATTTATTATTTATATTTTATTATCATTATTATTTGTGATTATTAACAGTTATAATACATTTTTTGGGCATAATACTATAAAATTTAAAGTAATAATATAATAATAATTATAATAATAATAAATAATAATATAATACTGCTATAATAATTAATAATATAATAATAATATATTATAATAATGCTAATAAATTATGATATTGATAATAATAATGATAATGTAATAATATTAATAATCATCAATTTTCCAAATTCGCTTTATTCTCACTTTTACATCATTATTGCATGATTAATAGAATTTCCTGGTAATTTTATCATTATTTAACCCTAATAATTGCCAAAATCATCAAATGAAATGGCAAAAACGTCATTTTGGAAATATACTCTCAAAAGGCTATATTTCGCTAGATTTTGCCGCTTTTCGACTTTGGGATTTTTTTTCTTTCAGCCTTTTTTTTTGATTACATATGGCACAATTCCTTTATTATCATCATGTTATTATCTGATTATCATCATTATTATCGTTTATCCATCATCATTATCATCATTATCATCATCATTGACGATATTATTGCAATTCTTATCATCATTATTGCATTATTATCTTATATGCAATTATTGCAGTTATAAATATATGTTTTTACTACTATAAACTATAACAACTACAATAATGATAGTAATTCCAACATAATAACAATAATAACTTTTTTTTATAATAATATTTATATCATTCTTTTTAAATTAACATCGTTATTATACTGTAGTTTTATTATTACTGTTATCATAATTATTTTTGCAATATACTACCAGTAAAAAGAATAATAAGGATAATAATACAATAAATATATTAATAACATATAGTAAACGATTTTATTATTATTATTATATTTTATTCTCATTATTTATTGTTATTATTACAGTTATAATACATTTTTTGGCAATAATACTAATATTTAAAGTAATAATAATAATAAATCATAACCTAATATAATAAATATAATAATAATAAAATAATAATAATAATATAATAATTATGAATACAATGATAGGATCATTAAATAATGGTTATTGGATAATAATAATAGATAAGTAATGTAATGTGTTATAAATAAATCATGCATCAATGTGTGATACCAAGTATTCGTGTGTTATTCTCAACGTTTACATCTATTATTATGCTATCATGCAGTTAGAATTACATGTAATTATTATCATATTACCCTTAATATTGCCAAAATCACAATGAATGTGGAGTAAATAAACGATACTTTTTGAACATATACATACATCTCACAGGTGTCTAATTTCGCTCGGATTTTTAGCCGCTTTTTAGTGTCGTGAACATATATATGGGTATTTTTTTCTTTCCACCGTTTTTTGTGAATTACATAGGGACACGACTATACCTGTTATTATAATCATTATTATCATGATAATCATCATTTATTAATCGTTATCATCATCATTAATCATCATTATCATCTCATTATCATCATTAGTGCAATTTTATCATCATTATTGCAATTATTATCATTAATATGGTCAATTATTGCAAGTTATTAATATTTAGTTTACTACTATACTAATAACAACATACAATATGGATACGTAATAACATCATAAGAACAATAAGTACGTTTTATATATTAGTTATATCATTATTTTTCAATGCATCGTTAATTACTGGTAATATGATTTACTGTGTATAGATACGTTTATTTGATGTAGCATGTTATATACTACCGTATAAAAAGTGAAATAATAATGAAATAATAAACAGGATGAAATATTATAACAATATTATAAGGACGATTATTTATTATTGGGTTGATATTTATATGACATCATTTTTTGTTATTATGATACAAGTTATAATAACATGTTATTGGGCAATTAGATAACTAAATAGATAAAGTAATAATAATAATAATAATAATATAATATAATAATCATAATAATCATAATAATAATAATAATGATGAAAGCAATGATAATAATAATAATGAATGTATAAATACACATAAGGAAGTAATAAGAATACATAATATGATATAGTAATAAATACTGTATAATCATCAAATGTTATCCAAATTCTCGTTATAAATTCTTCACTTTATAATCTTCATATTGGCAGGAATTAAAATAGATATGCGTATGAGTCTAACATGATCATTAGGTACCCATCGATAATATGCACAACACAAGTCATCATTGCATGGAAAACGTCATGTGGAATATACTCCAAACAGCTATATTTACGCTAGATTTTGCCGCTTGTTTCGACTTTTGGGACTTTTTTTCTTTCACCTTATTATATCTGATTACCATATGGCACACAATTCCTGTTATTAATCACATCTATACAATGATCAATGTGATTATAATCATTATTATCGATTTCGATCATCAATTATCATCAGATAATACGCATCAGTTATCATACTATTGTTAGCAGATATATTGCCATCATTATTGCATATTATTTTCATTATTATATGTGTGCAATATTCAGTCGTATAATATCTAATATTTTTACTACTAGATAGCTAGATAACAACTATACAATAATGAAGTGAATAAACATCATATAACAATAGTGTACGTTTTTTATAATAAGTATTATTTATCATTATTTTAATTAACAATCGGTGTTAACTGTAATTATTACGTGTTTATAATATGACATTATTTTGCAATATACTAACCAGTAAAAAAATAATAATGATAATAATAAACAATAATGAAATATTAGATAACAATATTTGATAACGACGATTTCTTAATGTAGTTATCTTATTATAGTTATTATCATTATTCATGTGTTATTATGTACAGTTATAATACATTTTTTTGTGCAATAATAGACTAATAATTACAGTAGAGGTAATAATAGAATACTGAATAAGTAGATATGATAGTCTAATAATTGTAAATAGCTAATAATGAATAATAGAATATAATCATTGATGAGTAATAATAATGATGATTGATATATAATAATGATATAATAGTAATAATATTAAATTATCATCATAACATGTTTATGCCAAACTTCGCGTATTGTTCTCACTTTGTATCATCATTTAGTGTCATGATTATAACAATTCGTGGTGAATTATTATCATTATTACCCTAATATTGCCAAATTCAATGAATGGAAAAATCTTTTTTGGGAAATATACTCTCAAAAGGCTATATTTCAAAAGATTTGCCGCTTTTCGACTTTGGATTTTTTTTTCTTCACCTTTTTTGATTACTTTGGGACACATTCCTGTTATTATCATCATTATTATCATGATTACATCATTATTATCGTTATCAATCATCATTATCTCATTATCATATCATTATAAATCATTTTTGCTTATTATCATCATTATTGCAATTATTATCATTATTATTGCAATTATTGCAGTTATAATATTGTTTTACTATTTAAAAACTAAAAACAACTACAAAAATATAGAATAAAAATCAAAATAACATAAAAACGTTTTTTAAAATATTATTTATATCATTATTTAATTAACATCTTTATTCTGTAATTATTATGTTATAAAATTATTTTTGGAAATTTTAACTCCCATAAAAAGAAAAAAAGATAATATACAATATAATATTAATAACAATATTAAAAGATTATTTTAATATTATTAATTTTTTTATCATTATTATTGTTATTATTACTTATAATATTTTTTTTGGCAAAAATACAAATATTAAAGTAATAAAATAATATAATTATAATAATTAATAATAAAATAATTAAAATAATAAATATAAAAAAAATATAATAATATAATAATAAAAATAATAATATTTTTATAAAATTGAAAATAGTAAAATTTTAAATAATCTAAAATTTTCCAAATCGCTTTTTCCCTTTTTCATCTTTATTTCTGATTTAGAATTCTGGTAATTTTTACATTATTACCCAATATTCCCAAAATCCAAGATAAAAAAACTCATTTTGGATATACCCCCAAAAAGGCTATTTTTCGCTAATTTTCCCGTTTTTTCGACTTTGGTTTTTTTTCCCCCCCTTTTTTGTTCATTGGACACAATTCCCTGTTTTACATCATTATATCGGATATCACATTTTTATGTTTTCATCATAAATTACTCATTATCCATCATTATCTCATTATTAAATTATTTCATCATATTGAATTATTATCATTATTATTGCAATTATTGCAGTTATAATATATTGTTTTACTACTATACTGAATAACAACTACAATAATGATAGTAAAACAATCATAAAAAATATAACGTTTTTAATAATTATTTATTTTAATTTATTTTAATTAACATCTTTATTTTTTGTAATTATTACGGGTTAAAATAATTATTTTTGCAATTATACTACAGTAAAAAGAATAAAAATGAAAATAATAACAAAAATAATATTAATAACAATATTTAACGATTATTATTAAAATTATTATATTTATTATCATTATATTGTTATTTTTTACATTTATAAACATTTTTTGGCAATAATATTTAATTAAATTAAAAAATAATAAAAATATAAAATAAAAATAAAAAATAATAA